>NW_028270176.1:17752972-17932972 GCF_037043375.1 Chiloscyllium plagiosum
AGACTAATGACCTGACAGTACATATGTTAGAGTTGATCTTTCTCTGCATCTTCCCTGTGGCTGGAACACTATATTCTGCATTCTGTTCCATTACCCTGATGTACTTCAGTAAGGTGTGATTTGTCTGTATATCATACAGAACAATACTTTTCACTGTATCTCGGTGCATGTGACAATAATAAACCCAGTATCACATGGAGATATTTTCAGAACCTCAGTGTTCTGGAGAATATCACCCGCCGCCTCTTCAGGGGCTGGGATGATTGTCCGGCACTCCTGTCTCAGAGGTAGGGACACTCCACCCTGTCCCACAGCAGGGCCCCTGCTCCATGTGGGTTTGCGCTGAGAGGAACTGAAACCAGGAGCCGCCACCTAGTCTCCAGCCGACACGTCTGCAATCAGCAAACGGGGAAAGAAACTTCCCAGCACACTGTCTGGCCCCATTCCCTCCAATCTGGGAAGAGTCGGCTCTCAACAGAAAGGCAGGATTACCGATGATGGTGTGGGATGACACAGTCTGGCAGTTGGTGATGCCACTCAGGCAAGTGGTCTCTCTCAGTGAGCAGGAGCCCGAGGAGGCTGAACACGTGAAACATTGAAGAGATCGTCCTGCAAAGGGAGAGATTGCAGAGAATTCAGTGAGACTCGGAGTTTCAGATTGAGGAGAATTTTCACTCGGGGACCATTACTGTACTGTGCTTTCACATTACACCCCCTCATTCCGATCACAACCTCAAACGCTTCACTCACACTGCGAGGGATTTCAAAGGGGAGTGAGGGGGGAGAGTGGGATTAGACTGGGTGGGATATTAAAGGGTTTGGGGAGTGAGAGGGAGAGTGGGATTAGACTGGGTGGGATATTAAAGGGTGTGGGGAGTGAGGGGGAGAGTGGGATATTAAAGGACATTCGTGAGACCTCGGCTGGAATACTGTCTCCCGTTCTGATCTCCCTGTTATCGGACAGATATTATTAAACTGGAGAGGGTCCTGAATAGATTTCCCAGAATGTTCCTTGGAATGGTGGGTTTGAGTTATAAGGAGAGGCTGGATGGGCTGGGAGTTTATTCACTGGAACGTAGGAGGTTGAGGGGTGACCTTATCGAGGTTTATAAAGTCATGGGGGATTCAGATAAAGTGAAAGGCAGGTGGTTTTTTTCCCTCGTGTGGGGGATTTCAAGACTACGAGGGATATATTTAACGTGAAAGGAGAAAGACTGAAAAAGACATGAAGGGGTAAGTTTTATCCACAGAGAATGGTTTGTGTGTGGCATAACCTTCCAGAGGAAGTGGTGGGTGTGGACACAGTTACTCTGTTTAAAAGACATTTGGACAAGTCAGTGAATAAGAAATGTTTGGAGGGATATGGGCCAAGCGTAGGCAGGTGGGATGAGCTAGATTTGGGAATATGTTTGGATTGGACGGGTTGGGTCTGTTCCTGTGCTGTCTGACTGTAACTCAGCACCTTGAGGGACAATCCCAGAGAGTGGGACATCAATGATAGTGTCAGGAACACCCAACCCGATCAGTGACACAAACAGATCATTCCTTACCTGCTGTGATCCCAGCACAGACCAGGACAATGCTGAAGAACACCTTCATGTTTTCCCCTGCAGAGCCAGTGTGTCTGGGATGATGGTGAGCTGCTGTCTGTGTTCACAAACTGCTCTCTTTCTGTTCTGAAATCAGGAAACACCATTAGAGATGTTGAAACGAGCCCTCTGCCAGCAGCCACACAGTACAGGCTTCACCCCACCCCATTCCCCTCCCACAGTCTGTGCCATGTTGGGTCAGGGACAGACAGTGTACCTCATGCTTTAGAAACTCCGTGACCATTCCTGCCTGACCACAAGGGAAAGGATCGACAGCTCATGGGCTCCCTGTGACCCTGCTGCAGCTTTCCCAGGAATAGGGTGGGAACGTGCCTTACAAATACCTCAGGGACTGGGGGTGAGCACCCCTTTAAGGGCCCAGGGCTGACCCACTCACACAGCACCAGGGACGTGGTTCACCACAGAAGGAGGCCATTTGGCCTTCCCTACCTGTACCAGCCCATTACACCCAGTGCCATTACCTCGTGCCAACCTCCTGCTTTCTCCCCACAGCCTTGCACATTGTTTTATGTTCAATTCCCCCTCACCATCCAATGGCCCTCTTCCATCGTACCCGCCTCCCCTACATTTCCAGCCGGAACTTTCCGGACACTAACCGGCCAGTGGGCCAAGAGAGCTGTTTTGTGCTTTCTGATTCGATGTTGAAACACTCACTGAGTTAACAAGGCCACACCTGTCTTGGGGGAATCCCTCCACATTCATTCGGTTCCTTACTGAGAAACCTCAGGGACAATCAAAGGCCGAAAGAATGATTTTATCCTTCTTGCATGTAGCAACCGAAATCCGCCCGTCAACGAAGCGAGTTAAATCTCACAACCCAACCTGACTATGGCCTGATTAATGGTGGAACTAGGCCACAATCCCACCAATGGTGGTCCGTCTTTGGAAGTCTCCGTTTTTGGAAGTCTCCGTCTTTGGTTCCATCCTGATGCCAAGCTGATCTCCGGTGTCCTGCTAAAGGTGTTCGATTCTTGCACAAAATAACATCCTTCGGGCCTTTGAGGTGATATGTTGATGATTCTTAAAGTCCCTTTCATCCAAAATACTGATCATCCTCCTGGCGTCATGAATTCATACAGCATGGAAACTGACCCTTCGGTCTAACCCGTCCATGATATCCCAATCTACTCCCATTTGCCAGCATTTGGCCCATATCCCTCTAAACACTTCCTGTTCATATACCCATCCAGATGCCTTTTAAATGTTGTAATTGTACCAGCCTCCACCACTTCCTCTGGCAGCTCATTCCATACACGTACCACCCTCTGTGTGAGGAAGTTGCCACTTTAGTCCCTTTTAAATCTTTCCCCTTCCCTCCTCAAACCAATGCCCTCAAACTCTGGACTCCCCCACCCCAAGGAAACAGACCTTGTCTATTCACTCTATCCATGCCCCTCGCGACTTGATAAACTGAAAGAACCGCGGGTACAGGAGATAAGAAATGAAAACAGAAATTGCTGGAAAAGCTCAGCAGGTCTGGCAGCGCCTGTGGAGAGAAATCCGAATGAACATTTTGGATCAAGGGAGCCTGCCTCAGAACTGAGCTTTTCCAGCAATGTCTGTCTTTTTTATGATATTACAAACCTCTGTCAGCTCACCCCCTCAGCCTCCGAAGCTCCAGGGTACAGTATACCCCAGCTTATTCAGCCTCTCCCTGTCGCACAAACCCTCCAGTCCCGGTAGCATTCCTTAAATGTTGACTGAACCCTTTCAAGTTTAACAACATCCTTCCTCCAGCAGGAGACCAGAATTGCAGACAATATTTTAAAAGTGGCCTAACCAATGTCCTGTACAGCCACAACATGACCTCCCAACTCCTGTACTCAATGCACTGACCAATAAAGGACAGCATACCAAACGCCTTCTTCACTATCCTCTCTACCTGCGACTCCACTTTCAAGGAGCTATGAACCTGAACTCCAAGGTGCCCTTGCTCAGGAGCAATCCCAGGGTCCTCCCATTAAGTCTCGAAGCCCTGCCCTGGTTTGTCTTTCCAAAAAGCAGCCCCTCACTTTGATCTGAATTAAACTCCATCCACCGCTCCTCAGCCCTTGAGACTGCAGCTGGCTTCCTCCTCAGCAGGAATGGCTCTGTTCCTTGTTACCTTTGGCCTTACCTGGCAGTTGGAACACACAGTTTTCCTGCGAATAACTCCTTCAATTCTTCAGCAGGGCAACCCTTGTCTTCTGTAGTGATAAAGCATCCACTTTTTCAAGCAGGTGTCCAAGCAGTTTTGAAAATGTGATCTCGACTCTCTCCAGTCCAAGAGCTGGCTAATTGTTTTCAGTCTCTGCTCAACAGCCTGTCTTTGTCCTTTAACAGGTTACTCCCTACAGAGTAATTGTTGTTGATTACCCTATGTTGATTTGGTAGTTCCAGGAATAGTTAAAAAAAGTTTGTTACCTGAAGTTTATAATAACACAGACCACACCCTTTTTCTTACTAAATATCGATGACCTTATGTTGTGAATTTTTGTAGAGTCACGGAACCACAGAATCATACAGCAGGTAAACAGACCCTTCGGCCCAACCCGTCCATACCGACCAGATATCCGAAACTGACCTCGTCCCATTTGTCAGCACTTGGCTCATATTCATCAAAACAATTCCTTTTCACGTACCCATCCAGATGCCTTTAAATGCTGTCATTGTACCAACCTCCACCACTTCTTCTGGCAGCTCGTTCCACACACGTACCACCCTCTGTGTGAAAAAGGTGCCCCTTTGGTCTCTTTTATATCTTTCCCCTCTCACCCTAAACCTATGCCCCTCTAGTTCTGGGCTCCCCAACCCCAGGGAATAAAGACCTTGTTTATTTACCCTATCCATACCCCTCATGGTTTTATAACCCTCTGTTAGGTCACCCCTCATCCTCCGACGTTCCAGACAATAAGCCCAGCCTTTTCAGCCTCTCCCTGTCGCTCAAACCCTCCCAGCCCAACCACATTCTTGTCAATCTTTTCTGTATCATTTCAAGTTTCACAACACGCAGAAAACCAGGCGGAATTATAACCAGCCAAGAGACAGAATCAAATAGAATTGAAAGAGCAAAGCTGGAGACTGATCTCGGAGAGGTCCAAATGAGGAACACAGGTGGGAGGGATTGGGTTAGGGTTAGGGCGAGAGTTAGGGTTAGGGTTAGGGTGAGAATTAGTGGGAGGGTTAGGTTTTGAGTTGAGGTTAGGACAAGGTTAGCGTTAGGATGGGTTGGTAGCGTTAGGATTGGGGTTGGGGTTAGCTTGTAGTGTTTATGTTAAATAGGCTTAGTGTTAAGTTCAGGGTTAGGGTTAGTGTTAGGGTTTGGGTCAGGGTTCAGGTTATGGTTACTGATTGGGATGATGTTAGGGTTAGAGTTAAGGTTCAAGAAATGTTTAGGATTTGTCTTAGGGTTCGGGTTAGAGTTAAGATTAGATGTTTGGTTAACAAAGTTAAAAATCACACAACACCAGGTTATAGTCCAACAGGTTTAATTGGAAGCACAACTAGCTTTCGGAGCGACGCTCCTTCATCATACTATCACCTGATGAAGGAGCGTCACTCTGAAAGCTAGTGTGGTTCCAATTAAACCTGTTGGACTATAACCTGGTGTTGTGTGATTTTTAACTTTGTACACCCCAGTCCAACACCGGCATCTCCGAATCATGTTTGGTTAAGGTTAGGGTTAGTGTTCGAGCTTTGTTCGGGTTAGAGTTCGGGTTCGGGTTAGAATTACGATCAGATGTTTGGTTAACGTTAGGTTAGTGTTCGAGCTTTGTTTGGTTAGAGTTAGGGTTTGGGTTAAAGTTATGATTAGTGTTAGGATTAGGGATAGGGTTAGGATTTAGATTTGGGTTGGGCCAAGGTTTAGGATTCGGTTTAGGGTTCCGGATAGGGTTAGTGTTAGCATTAGGGTTAGGTTTAGGCTTAGGATTAAGGTTAGGGTTATGGTTAGTGTTAGTGTTCATGTTAGGATTCAGATAGGGTTAGGGTTACATTTTGGGGTAATGTTAGAATTTGGATTAGGGTTAAAGTTCAGGTTAGAGTTAGGGTTAAGGTTACAGTTTGAGGTAATGTTAGAGTTTGGGTGAGGGTAAGAGTTCAGATTAGAGTTAGGGTAAATGTTAGGGTTCAGGTTAGTTTTACAGTTTGGGGTAATGTTCGGGTTTGGGTTAGGGTTAGAGTTCAGATTAGAGTTAGGGTTAAGGTTAGGGTTCAGGTTAGGTTTACAGTTTGGGGTAATGTTCGGGTTTGGGTGAGGGTAAGAGTTCAGGTTCGAGATATGGTTAGGGTTGGAATTCAGATGCAAACCCAGAAAGAGTGGTCCAATTATTTGGGAGTGTTTATGTTAAATAGCCTTAGTGTTATTTTCAGGGTTAGGGTTAGGGCTAGGGTTAGTGTTATTTTCAGGGTTAGGGTTAGGGCTAGGGTTAGTGTTATTTTCAGGGTTAGGGTTAGGGCTAGGGTTAGTGTTATTTTCAGGGTTAGGGCTAGGGCTAGGGTTAGTGTTATTTTTAGGGTTAGGGCTAGGGTTAGTGTTATTTTCAGGGTTAGGGTTAGGGCTAGGGTTAGTGTTATTTTCAGGGTTAGGGCTAGGGCTAGGGTTAGTGTTATTTTCAGGGTTAAGGTTAGGGCTAGGGCTAGGGTTAGTGTTATTTTCAGGGTTAGGGCTAGGGCTAGGGTTAGTGTTATTTTCAGGGTTAGGGCTAGGGCTAGGGTTAGTGTTATTTTCAGGGTTAGGGTTAGGATTGTGGTTCATGAAAGCGTTAGGGTTAGGTTTAGGGGTAGGGTTAGAGTTCGGATTAGGGTTAGAGTTAAGGTTAGTGTTAGGGTAAGGGTTAGGGTTACGGTTAGGGTTATAGTTAGATTTAGGGTCAGCGATAGGGTGATGGTTCGGTTAGGGCCATGGGAGGGTCAGGGTCAGGGTCAGGTTTTGGGTTAGTGTTAGCTTCTGGGTTAGTGTTAGCATTCTGGTCAGACTTAGGGTTAGCGTTAGGGTTCAGGTTAGAGTTAGTGTTAAGGTTCGGGTTAGAGTTCAGATTATGGTTATCGATTGGGGTGATGTTCGGGTTAGAGTTAGGGTTCAGGTTAGAGTTAGTGTTAAGGTTCGGGTTAGAGTTCAGATTATGGTTATAGATTGGGGTGATGTTCGGGTTAGGGTTAGCGTTAGAGTTCAGGTTAGAGTTAGTGTTAAGGTTCGGGTTAGAGTTCAGATTATGGTTATAGATTGGGGTGATGTTCGGGTTAGGGTTAGCGTTAGAGTTCAGGTTAGAGTTAGTGTTAAGGTTCGGGTTAGAGTTCAAATTATGGTTATAGATTGGGGTGATGTTTGGGTTAGAGTTAGCGTTTGCGTTGGATTCAGATGCAATCCCCGAAAGAATGGTCCATTTAGTTTGTTAAGTTCAGTTTTGGCGTTAGGGTCAGGGTAAGTATAAGGGTTAGGGTTAGGGTTGGGGTTAGGGTCAGGGTAAGTGTAAGGGTTAGGGTTAGGGTCAGGGTAAGTGTAAGAGTTAGGGTTAGGGTCAGGGTAAGTGTAAGGGTTAGGGTCAGGGTAAGTGTAAGAGTTAGGGTCAGGGTAAGTGTAAGGGTCAGGGTTAGGGTTAGGGTGAGGGTCTGGGTCAGGGTTAGGGTCAGGGTAAGTGTTAGGGTTAGGGTCAGGGTCAGGGTCATGGTCAGGGTAAGAGTTAGGGTTAGGGTCAGGGTAAGTGTTAGGGTTAGGGTCAGGGTAAGTGTAAGGGTTAGGGTTAGGTTAAGTGTAAAGGTTAGGGTTAGGGTCAGGGTAAGTGTAAGGGTTAGGGTTAGGGTCAGGGTAAGTGTAAGGGTTAGGGTCAGGGTAAGTGTAAGGGTCAGGGTTAGGGTTAGGGTCAGGGTAAGTGTAAGGGTTAGGGTCAGGGTCAGTGTAAGGATTAGGGTCAGGGTAAGTGTAAGGGTCAGGGTAAGTGTTAGGGTTAGGGTCAGGGTAAGTGTAAAGGTTAGGGTTAGGGTCAGGGTAAGTGTAAGGGTTAGCGTTAGGGTCAGGGTAAGTGTAAGGGTTAGGGTCAGGGTAAGTGTAAGGGTTAGGGTCAGGGTAAGGGTTAGGGTTAGGGTCAGGGTCAGGGTAAGTTTATGGGTTAGGGTTAGGGTCAGGGTAAGTGTAAGGGTTACGGTCAGGGTAAGTGTTAGGGTTTGGGTCAAGGTAAGTGTTAGGGTTAGGGTCAGGGTCAGGGTAAGTGTAAGGGTTAGGCTAGGGTCAGGGTAAGTGTAAGGGTTAGGGTTAGGGTCAGGGTAAGTGTTAGGGTCAGGGTAAGTGTAAGGGTTAGGGTAAGTGTAAGGGTTAGGGTTAGCGTTAGGGTCAGGGTAAGTGTAAGGGTTAGGGTTAGGGTCAAGGTAAGTGTAAGGGTTAGGTTTAGGGTCAGGGTCAGGGTAAGTGTTAGGGTTAGGGTCAGGGTAAGTGTGATAGGGTTAGGGTCAGGGTAAGTGTAAGGGTTAGGTTTAGGGTTAGGGTCAGGGTAAGTGTAAGGGTCAGGGTAAGTGTAAGGGTTAGGGTTAGGGTTAGAGTCAGGGTAAGTGTGGTAGGGTTAGGGTTAGGGTCAGGGTAAGTATAAGGGTTAGAGTAAGGTATAGGGTGATGATTCAGCTTTGGGGTAAGGTTCAGGCTAGAGTTAGGGTTAGCTTTTGGGTTAGGGTTAGTGTGAGGGTTAGGGTTAAGGTTAGTATTAGGCCAAGCGTTAGGGTTACGGTTTGGTATAGGATTAGAGAAAGGGTTAGGGTTAGCATTTGGATTAAAGTTAGGGTCAGGGTTAGGGTTGTGCTTAGAGTTAGGGTTAGTGTTACGGTTTGGGTTAGGTTTAGGGTTCGAGTTATCGTTAGGTTTAGCATTAGGGTTAGTGTTTGTGTTAGGGTTAGTGTTTGTGTTAGTGTTAGGGTTGGGTTCATATGTAAACCCAGAAAGAGTGGTCAATTTAGTTTAAAGTGTTCATGTTAAATGAACACTTAGGTTAGGGTTAGGTTTAGGATTAGTGTTAGTATTAGGATTAGTATTAGGGTTATGGTTAGGGTTGGGTTCAGATGCAAGCCAAGAAAGATTGGTCCATTTAGTTGTTGTGTTTGTGTTAAATAGGGTTAGAGTTCGGGTTAGGATTAGGGATTTGGTTAGGCACAGTGTTAGGGTTAGGGTTAGCGTTAATGTTAGGGTTAAGGTTAGGGATAGGTTTAAGGTTAGGATTAGTGTTAGGCTTCGTGTTTAAGGTTCGTTTTGGGTTCAGGTTTGGGTTACAGAGTGGGGTAATTTTATGGTTTGGTTACGTTTAGAGTTCAGCTTTGAGTTAGGGTTAGTATTCGGGTTAGGGTTTAGGTTAGGGTTACAGTTTAGGGTAATGTTAGGGTTCGGTTTCGAGTTAGGATTAGAGTTATGGTTGGGGCTAGGGTTAGTGTTCAGGTTTTGTTTGTTTTAGGGTTAGGGTTCGGATCAGGTTTATTATCCGAGTTAAGGTTAGGGTTTGGGTTAGGGTGGGGATTAGTCTTACGGTTTGGGTTAGGGTAGGGATTCGGATGCAAACGCAGAAAGTGTGGTCCATTTTGTTTGGAGTGTTTATGTGAAATAGGGTTAGTTTTAAGTTCAGTGTTTGGGTTAGCGATAGGGTTAGGGTTAGCTTTAGGGTTAGTGTCAGGTTTAGAGTTGTGGCTAGTGAAAGGTTTAGGGTGATTTCCTCCCACAGTCCAAAAATGTGCAGGTCAGGTGATTTGCCCATGCTAAATCGCCCATAGTGTTAGGTGCAGGGGTAAATGTAAGGGAATGGGTCTGGGTGGGTGTGCTTTGGTGGGTCGGTGTGGACTTGTTGGGCCGAAGGGCCTGTTTCCACACTGTAAGTAATCTAAGGTCAGAGCTAGGGTTTGGGTTAGAGTTGGGAC
The DNA here is from genome assembly GCF_037043375.1 of Chiloscyllium plagiosum. Taxonomy (NCBI): domain Eukaryota; kingdom Metazoa; phylum Chordata; class Chondrichthyes; order Orectolobiformes; family Hemiscylliidae; genus Chiloscyllium; species Chiloscyllium plagiosum. The sequence goes on from NW_028270176.1 coordinate 17,762,449, forward strand.
CTAGAGTTCGGCCAGGGTCAGGGTTTAGGTTTGGGTTAGGGTTAGGGTTCCATTTAGGTTTTGAGATAGGGTTAGGGTTAGTGATGGGTGAAGGTTATGTTGAGGGTTAGGGTTAGGGTTTGAGTTAAGGTTGGGTTCAGTTACAAACCAAGAAACTGTGGTTTGTAGTGTCATATCAGTTGCCCTTCACTCCTCCCTAGAACATCTTGACACCAAGAACAGCTACGTCAGAATCCTACTCATTGACTACAGTTCAGCCTTCAACACTATTATCCCCCTGAGACTGATTACTAAACTTAGTGATCTCGGACTAAGCCCCTCTCTCTGCAATTGGATCCACAGTTTCCTGACCCACAGGCCACAATCAGCGAAGATTGGGGACAATATTTCCCCCTCACTAACACTCAACACTGGAGCCCCCCCAGGGGGGTGTGTACTCAGCCCCCTACTGTGCTCACTGTATACCCATGACTGTGTCACCAAATACCAGACTGATGCCATTTACAAAGTCACTGTTGACACCACCATAGTCAGTCGAATCTCAGATGGCGATGAAACAGACTACATATGGGAGGTGGAAGACCTGGAAAATGGTGCACTGAGAACAACCTAGCTCTCAACGTCGGCAAAACCAAGGAACTCATTATTGGCTTTTGGCGGGATGTTACTCCTGCCCCCCCCCCACACATTACCAGCACAGAGGTGGAACGAATGGAGAGGGTCAAGCTCCTGGGAGTGGTCACCCACAACAAGCTTTCTTGGGCTCTTCATGTGGACGCACTGGTTACAAAGGCCCAACAACGTCTCTTCTTCCTCAGGCAGCTGAGGAAATTTGGCATAACGGTGAATACCCTTGTCAACTTTTATAGGTGCCCCACTGAGAGCATCCTGTCTGGATGTATCACTACCTGGTATGGCAACTGTACCATTCAAGATCGGAGACGGTTACAGAGTGTGGTGAACTCGGCCTGGACGATCACAAAGGCCAAACTCCCATCTATAGGATCCATCTACCAGGCCCGCTGTCAGGGAAAGGCCGCCGGCATTCTCAAAGCTCCATCCCACCCTGGTAATGTTTTTCTACAACCTCTACCATCGGGGAGAAGGGACAGAAACCTGAACACACACACCAGCCAGTTTCAAAACAGTTTCTACCCACTTGTTGGAAGAATACTGAACGGACTCACAAACTCTTAACATTCACCTGCCCCTGTGTTTTCGTTTTTGCCGCTGTTTCCCTATTATTTACTATCGATGCTCCTTAACTCGGTGATCTGCCTGGATTGCTCACAAGACAAAGCTTTCCACTGTGCCTCAGGACACGTGACAATCAATTCAATTCAATTCAATTTGAGTTTGAATTCATTGATTTTGCCAACATTGAACCGATGAGACCATCCGATGTTGGGAGTAAAACAAAAGCCGGCATTTTGAAAGTCCGAGAGAGTACCAGTCATTGAGAGAGTAACTTCCAATGAGACAGACTGCCGTCTCCATTAAAGGGGCCTTTTTCATATGAAACATATCACAGTGAACGACGGAAAGTGACCCAGGGAGATCTTTAGCTGAAAGAAGACAGACACCAGAGACAACAGCAATTGTGTGGATTTGAAATTAAATTGGTTGAACTTGAATAAATGTCTTATTGGAACAACATTTTCTGATAGAGTTGGAGGCAGAGAACAAGAAGTTAAGAAAAAGGGGGGTTTAGAGTTGTCAATATTTGTTGTTTAATGTTCACTTTTAGAATTAAGGAATAAATTGATATTATTTTCTTTAAATAGAGGAATTTGGGAATTCTCTGTGACTCATACATTCACAGACCACAATGTGAGGTGAGCTTCTCTGGGTGTTTGATTTAATTACTAGAAGGGTTCACCGCTACTTTGGAACAGTTTGGGGACATGGGTCCAAGATTTGGACAGGTTTAGGCAGATCCGGCCTGAGATTTGGGACAGATTTCCACAGATTTGGGGTTTGGGATATCTGGTCGGCATGGACCGGTTGGACTGAAGGGTCTGTTTCCGTGCTGTACACCTCTATGACTCTAAAAGGTCCTCGCAGATTTAAGCACCTGCCGGTTAATGCCCGAAACCTTCCAATAAAACGTAGGTGAGACAATGTATTTAATTTCGGTGACTTGTGGTTAGTTAAATTAAAAGTGGGAGAAACGGCTTTTAAAATGACTAAAGAGGCTCTGGGGCTGGAAGAGGATTCCCAAATTTGCAAAGTAAGTTTAGAAAGACAGAAGAAGAACTTTTAGAATGAGCAAATAGATTCGAATTGAGTCGAACCCGGGACTAAAGTGAAGCTGAAATTGTAGGGGAGTTGGTCAAGCATGTAGGTGTGTCGGATAAAGAAATGCAGGTGACAAATTTTGAATATCACCAATTTAAAACTGTACACCCAGTCCCCAACCCCAGCACATTACATCACATGATCAAATTTAAACCAATCTGAAATTACGGCTTTTTATAATTTGAAGTGAATGGGTAAATTAAACTGAAGAGCTTCCATCAAGTGTGGACAGCAGAGAATCCCCTACTTACTGCCCAGAAACAAAAGCCAGAACTGAACTAAACTGATAAGGACCTACAACATTCAGACAAGATCTTTTTAACCCTTTCCCTTTCAAAACTACACAATGCTCAGCCCCACATATCCCACTGAAGAGAAAGTGAAATGTTGCCCTATTTACTGTAAGGGAAACATGTCTCTCCCAAATTTAATAAAATCACAGGGTTTTTTTAAAAAAATCACTTCTCAAGTTACATTTCAGAAAGGTTCTGGAACGAAAAGATTCATAAAACATGAATTTGATTTGATTTGAATTGAATTGAATTGAATTGATTTATTCCTTTCACATGTCCCGAGGTACAGTGGAAAGTGTTGTTTGATGTGTTTTTAGAGCAGGTTGTACCACACATAGAACAGAGTGCAGGGCTGACTGTGAGAGCTGCAGTCGGGTTAGTAGTGCAGGAGAGTTCAAAACCTGAAATTACAATTGAGGAAAATGGAGTGAGAGAATAAAGAAAGAGAAAGGAGAGGCATGAGAATAGGAAAGGAGAGAGAGAGAGAGAAAGAAGGAGAGAGAGAAAAAAACAAAAAGGGAGAGAGAGAGAGGAAAAAGAGAGAGACTGTCCTTAGCTGAGCAAAGAGAAAGAGAAAGGAAGAAAGGATTTGAACTTCAGAAGTTGAGAATTTGTCAGGATAGTCGAGTTAACAGTCTGGAAATAAAGAGAGAAGGTCATGAGGGATGGGTGTGGGCCTTAAAGACAGATAAGACTGATGAGGCTCTCAGAGAGAGTACTCTGCTGGAGGGGTTTAAAAACTCTCTTCCAGAGATGATAAGAATCCATGTGGAGGAACAGAAAGTTCCGGAAGTGAGAAGAGCAGCAGAGATGGCAGGTGAATATATGTTGGTGCAGAAGGCAAAGTTCACCTTCCGGCAAGAATGTCACCCTGTGAGGGAGAGGAATTGGGAGAAGGGGAGATCCTACACTACAAACCAAGGAAACCGAGCACACTGGGAATAGTTTACCACAGGATCAGAAAGAAGGCTGAGAGGGTGGGAAGGAGGTGACAGGCCTCAGGTGTTTCCACTGCAGTAAAGTGGGACACGTAAAGTCCCAGTGCTGGCTGTTAAAGAAAGGTATTGTGGGAAAAGGTGTGGGAAAAGAAGCGAAGCCAGTGACATTAGTGAAAGTAGTAAAGGAGACCCCAAGAAGAGCCGAGAAGCTGCAGGAGAGTGCACAGCTCAGGCAGGGGCTGGGGATGGAGTTAGTGCCTAATCTGTATAAAGCATTCACCCCTGTGGGTAAAGTTCACTCAGAAAGGTCAGGGGGAGGAGGGCAAGAAGTTATAATTTTGAGAGATACAAGAGCTACATGACCACAATTCAGTTATGTTTACTTTAGCAACGGAAAGGGATAGATATGTACCACAGGACAGGAGTTTTAGCTGGGGGAAAGGCAATTATAATGGGGTTAGACAGGATTTAGGATGCATAGGGTGGGGAAGGAAACTGCAGGGGATGGGCACAATTGTAATGTTAGTCAAGGACAAGCTACTGTGTGGCCTTGATAAGTATGTACCTGTCAGGTAGGGAGGAAGTGGTCGAGAGAGGGAGCTGTGGTTTACTAAATAAGTTGAATCTCTTGTCAAGAGGAAGAAGGAGGCTTATGTTAGAATGAGATATGAAGGCTCAGTTAGCGCACTTGAGAGTTACACGTTAGCCACAAAAGACCTAAAAACCCCAACTTTAAGGCTTGTCCTAATTCAAACCGAAACCTTAACTCTAATCCTAACGTGAACCTGAACCCTGAACCGAAACTAACAAAACCCTAACCCTAACCCGAACTTTAATTGTACTCTAAAGCGGACCCTAACCCAAACCCTAACCATATCTCAAACCTGAACTCTAACCCTAACCCTAACCCTAACATCATCCCAATCAGTAACCATAACCTGAACCCTGACCCAAACCCTAACACTAACCCTAACCTTAACACTAAGCCTATTTAACATAAACACTACAAGCTAACCCCAACCCCAATCCTAACCCTACCAACCCATCCTAACGCTAACCCTAACCCTTGTCCTAACCTCAACCCTAAACCTAACCCTCCCACTAATTCTCACCCTAACCCTAACCCTAACTCTCGCCCTAACCCTAACCCAATCCCTCCCACCTGTGTTCCTCATTTGGACCTCTCCGAGATCAGTCTCCAGCTTTGCTCTTTCAATTCTATTTGATTCTGTCTCTTGGCTGGTTATAATTCCACCTGGTTTTCTGCGTGTTGTGAAACTTGAAATGGTGCAGAAAAGATTGACAAGAATGTGGTTGGGCTGGGAGGGTTTGAGCGACAGGGAGAGGCTGAAAAGGCTGGGCTTATTGTCTGGAACGTCGGAGGATGAGGGGTGACCTAACAGAGGGTTATAAAACCATGAGGGGTATGGATAGGGTAAATAAACAAGGTCTTTTTTCCCTGGGGTGGGGGAGCCCAGAACTAGAGGGGCATAGGTTTAGGGTGAGACGGGAAAGATATAAAAGAGACCAAAGGGGCACCTTTTTCACACAGAGGGTGGTACGTGTGTGGAACGAGCTGCCAGAAGAAGTGGTGGAGGTTGGTACAATGACAACATTGAAAAGGCATCTGGATGGGTACGTGAAAAGGAATTGTTTTGATGAATATGAGCCAAGTGCTGACAAATGGGACGGGGTCAGTTTCGGATATCTGGTCGGTATGGACGGGTTGGGCCGAAGGGTCTGTTTACCTGGTGTATGATTCTGTGGTTTCGTGACTCTACAAAAATTCACAACATAAGGTCATCGATATTTAGTAAGAAAAAGGGTGTGGTCTGTGTTATTATAAACTTCAGGTAACAAACTTTTTTTAACTATTCCTGGAACTACCAAATCAACATAGGGAAATCAACAACAATTACTCTGTACGGAGTAACCTGTTAAAGGACAAAGACGGGCTGTTGAGCAGAGACTGAAAACAATTAGCCAGCTCTTGGACTGGAGAGAGTCGAGGTCACATTCTCAAAACTGCTTGGACACCTGCTTGAAAAAGTGGATGCTTTATCACTACAGAAGACAAGGGTTGCCCTGCTGAAGAATTGAAGGAGTTATTCGCAGGAAAACTGTGTGTTCCAACTGCCAGGTAAGGCCAAAGGTAACAAGGAACAGAGCCATTCCTGCTGAGGAGGAAGCCAGCTGCAGTCTCAAGGGCTGAGGAGCGGTGGATGGAGTTTAATTCAGATCAAAGTGAGGGGCTGCTTTTTGGAAAGACAAACCAGGGCAGGGCTTTGAGACTTAATGGGAGGACCCTGGGATTGCTCCTGAGCAAGGGCACCTTGGAGTTCAGGTTCATAGCTCCTTGAAAGTGGAGTCGCAGGTAGAGAGGATAGTGAAGAAGGCGTTTGGTATGCTGTCCTTTATTGGTCAGTGCATTGAGTACAGGAGTTGGGAGGTCATGTTGTGGCTATACAGGACATTGGTTAGGCCACTTTTAAAATATTGTGTGCAATTCTGGTCTCCTGCTGGAGGAAGGATGTTGTTAAACTTGAAAGGGTTCAGTCAACATTTAAGGAATGCTACCGGGACTGGAGGGTTTGTGCGACAGGGAGAGGCTGAATAAGCTGGGGTATACTGTACCCTGGAGCTTCGGAGGCTGAGGCGGTGACCTGACAGAGGTTTGTAATATCATAAAAAAGACAGACATTGCTGGAAAAGCTCAGTTCTGAGGCAGGCTCCCTTGATCCAAAATGTTCATTCGGATTTCTCTCCACAGGCGCTGCAAGAACTGCTGAGCTTTTCCAGCAATTTCTGTTTTCATTTCTTATCTCCTGTACCCGCGGTTCTTTCAGTTTATCAAGTCGCGAGGGGCATGGATAGAGTGAATAGACAAGGTCTGTTTCCTTGGGGTGGGGGAGTCCAGAGTTTGAGGGCATTGGTTTGAGGAGGGAAGGGGAAAGATTTAAAAGGGACTAAAGTGGCAACTTCCTCACACAGAGGGTGGTACGTGTATGGAATGAGCTGCCAGAGGAAGTGGTGGAGGCTGGTACAATTACAACATTTAAAAGGCATCTGGATGGGTATATGAACAGGAAGTGTTTAGAGGGATATGGGCCAAATGCTGGCAAATGGGAGTAGATTGGGATATCTGGTCATCATGGATGGGTTAGACCGAAGGGTCAGTTTCCATGCTGTATGAATTCATGACGCCAGGAGGATGATCAGTATTTTGGCTGAAAGGGACTTTAAGAATCATCAACATATCACCTCAAAGGCCCGAAGGATGTTATTTTGTGCAAGAATCGAACACATTTAGCAGGACTCCGGAGATCAACTTGGCATCAGGATGGAACCAAAGACGGAGACTTCCAAAGACGGACCACCATTGGTGGGATTGTGGCCTAGTTCCACCATTAATCAGGCCATAGTCAGGTCGGGTTGTGAGGTTTAACTCGCTTCGTTGACGGGCTGATTTTGGTTGCTACATGCAAGAAGGATAAAATCATTCTTTCAGCCTTTGATTGTCCCTGAGGTTTCTCAGTAAGGAACCGAATGAATGTGGAGGGATTCCCCCAAGACAGGTGAGGCCTTGTTAACTCAGTGAGTGTTTCAACATCGAATCAGAAAGCACAAAACAGCTCTCTTGGCCCACTGGCCGGTTAGGGTCCGGAAAGTTCCAGCTGGAAATGTGGGGGAGGCGGGTACGATGGAAGAGGGCCATTGGACGGTGTGGGGGATTGAACATAAAACAACGTGCAAGGCTGTGGGGAGAAAGCAGGAGGTTGGCACGAGGTAATGGCACTGGCTGTAACGGGCTGGTACAGGTAGGGAAGGCCGAATGGCCTCCTTCTGTGGTAAACCACGTCCCTGGTGCTGTGTGAGTGGGTCAGCCCCGGGCCCTGTACGGGGTGCTCACCCCCAGTCCCTGAGGTATTTGTAAGGCACGTTCCCACCCTATTCCTGGGAAAGCTGCAGCAGGGTCACAGGGAGCCCATGAGCTGTCGATCCTTTCCCTTGTGGTCAGGCAGGAATGGTCACGGAGTTTCTAAAGCATGAGGTACACTGTCTGTCCCTGACCCAACATGGCACAGACTGTGGGAGGGGAATGGGGTGGGGTGAAGCCTGTACTGTGTGGCTGCTGGCAGAGGGCTCGTTTCAACATCTCTAATGGTGTTTCCTGATTTCAGAACAGAAAGAGAGCAGTTTGTGAACACAGACAGCAGCTCACCATCATCCCAGACACACTGGCTCTGCAGGGGAAAACATGAAGGTGTTCTTCAGCATTGTCCTGGTCTGTGCTGGGATCACAGCAGGTAAGGAATGATCTGTTTGTGTCACTGATCGGGTTGGGTGTTCCTGACGCTATCATTCCCACTCTCTGGGATTGTCCCTCAAGGTGCTGAGTTACAGTCAGACAGCACAGGAACAGACCCAACCCGTCCAATCCGAACATATTCCCAAATCTAGCTCATCCCACCTGCCTGCGCTTGGCCCATATCCCTCCAAACATTTCTTATTCACTGACTTGTCCAAATGTCTTTTAAACAGAGTAACTGTGTCCACACGCACCACTTCCTCTGGAAGGTCATGCCACACACAAACCACTCTCTGTGGATAAAACCTACCCTTCATGTCTTTTTAAATTGTTCTCCTCTCACGTTAAAAATATCCATCATCTTGAAATCCCCCACATGAGGGCAAAGAAACACCTGCCTTTCACCTTATCTGGACCCCTCATGACACAGTATCCCAGGCGAGGAATCACCAATCTCAACTTGACGTCCCAACTCTGATACTCAAAGCTCTGAGCCATGATGGTGAGCGTGCTAAACCCCTTCTTCTCCCCCCTGTCCACCTGTGAAACAAACCTCAAAGAATTACTGACTGAGTGTGAGTTATGTTCAGCACAGAGCGGGAAAAGGCTCCCTTCCAGGAATTATGTTAGAATTCGGCTTCTCAGAAAGGAGTTCCCCTCAGTTAATAACTGTCATCTTTCCAATTCCAGTTTCCTTATCTCCCACCCAGTCTAATCACGCTATACCCCCCTCACTCCCCACACCTTTTAATATCCCACCCAGTCCAAACACCCTATACCCCCCTCACTCCCCACACCCTTTAATATCCCACCCAGTCCAATCACCCTATACCCCCCTCACTCCCCACACTCTTTAATATCCCTCGCAGTGTGAGTGAAGCGTTTGAGGTTGTGATCGGAATGAGGGGGTGTAATGTGAAAGCATAGTACAGTAATGGTCCCTGAGTGAAAATTCTCCTCAAACTGAAACTCCGAGTCTCACTGAATTCTCTGCAATCTCTCCCTTTGCAGGACGATCTCTTCAATGTTTCACGTGTTCAGCCTCCTCGGGCTCCTGCTCACTGAGAGAGACCACTTGCCTGAGTAGCATCACCAACTGCCAGACTGTGTCATCCCACACCATCATCGGTAATCCTGCCTTTCTGTTGAGAGCCGACTCTTCCCAGATTGGAGGGAATGGGGCCAGATGGACCGAAGGGAAGTCTCTTTCCCCCATTGCTGAGTGCAGACGTGTCGGCTGGAGACTAGGTGGCGGCTCCTGGTTTCAGTTCCTCTCAGCGCAAACCCACATGGAGCAGGGGCCCTGCTGTGGGACAGGGTGGAGTGTCCCTACCTCTGAGACAGGAGTGCCGGACAATCATCCCAGCCCCTGAAGAGGCAGCGGGTGATATTCTCCAGAACACTGAGGTTCTGAAAATATCTCCATGTGATACTGGGTTTATTATTGTCACATGCACCGAGATACAGTGAAAAGTATTGTTCTGTATGATATCCAGACAAATCACACCTTACAGAAGTACATCAGGGTAATGGAACAGAATGCAGAATATAGTGTTCCAGCCACAGGGAAGGTGCAGAGAAAGATCAACTCTAACATATGTACGGTCAGGTCATTAGTCTGATAACAGCGGGGAAGAAGCTGTTCTTGAATCTGTTGGTACGTGTTTTCAAACCTTTGTATCTTCTGCCCGATGGAAGAGGGTGGGAGAGAGTATTCCCGGGCTGGGAAGGCTCTTTAATGATGTTAGTTACTTGCCCGAGGCAGTGGGAAGTGTAGATGGAGAGAACGGGGGGAAGGCTGCTTTGTGTGACGGACTGGGCTGTGTTCACATCTCTCTGTAATTTCTTGTGCTCCATACCAAGCTGTGATGCATCTGGATAGGATGCTTTCTGTGGGGCATCGACAGAAATTGTTGCAGACGGGGTGAAGCTAAACAAATGATGTGGTGAAGTTCTAACTCCAGCCTGTTTACCGTAGACAGTGGGACTAAGACACTTAGACACATTGAACAACGCTGTGAGGATCCCTCTGAAAGTGTTTCGTTGAGCACTGGAAAGGTGTTTATCTCCCGGAGCAGCCGTCTCTGTGGCTCAGACCGATGTAATGACCAGACAGTAGCAGGTGAGGATCACAGTGAGGTCTGTCTTGATTCAGACCCACATGAAAACCCCGGGGGGGAGCGGGGGGTGATGAACGTCAGGTTTGGGGGGAGGGGATGTGACGATTTGAGGGGAGGACGGTTTGGCCCTTGAACCAAAAAGAAGGCATCTTCTCTTTTTCCCTTTGTGATTTCAGAGCCTGCCAACACCACCCTGAACGGACTGCAATGTTTCGGATGCTTCAGCCCATCCATGGCCTCCTGCCTGGCCAATCGACAGACGGTGAAGTGTGTGGGTCTGGAGAATCGCTGTGTGAATGGAACAGGCCATCAGAGATTGTGTACGTAGATACACTCCATCCTCCACTGCTCTCTCCCCACCTCGGTAACTGAGCTTCAGGGTCAATGTCGAACTCTCTCCCAGCTTTGGGAGATTGAAGGGAGCCATTGTTCAGGAGAATGGAATGATGGGATAGCACAGGACAGGATGAGGCCATTCAGCCCATTCTTGTCCACCAGGGTGCAGTACTGACTGGGTTCCCTCCTTGAACCAGTTGTCAGTCCACAGTCTGTATGCAGAGGGAGAGGTGGGTCATTGGCTGGTGCTGAATGGGAACATCCTTCAGCCCCAATCTCACCTGGGCCTGGGGCTGGGCCTTTGCCGACACTCTCTGTGGGCCTCAGCACTTGGCTCGGGACCATCCCCTGACAGGGAGCCGCTGACAGGGAATGTGCCTGAGTCTGAGCCCCTTCCCAATCCAGCTCTCACCCCCTAAGCAGCTTTCACCCCCCCCATCCCCCTGGTCTGGCTCTCAGCCTCACTTTTTAAAAAAATTTTTATTTCTAAAATATACTTTATTTATAAAATAATTTGATGGTCTGTACAGTTGGTCATGCCATATATTCGTAAACATTTACATATAGAGATCAGAATTTATCATTTTTTATACAGGTTTGTACGTTTATCAATCATTTGTCCATATATTTAGCTGAGGTGTCAGCAGAGCCCAAATGACTGCGTGGGCCCCCTGTTCTTCTTTAGGCAGGCAGACATTACACGGTGGTCTTTCCCCACCACGCGTTGGCAGCAGCTGCCCCAAGCTTCAGCGCGTCTCTCAACACGTAGTCCTGGACCTTGGAATGTGCCAGTCTGCAACACTCAGTCGGGGTCAATTCCTTCAGCTGGAAGATCAACAGGTTTCAGACTGCCCAGAGAGCGTCCTTCACCGAGTTGATGATCCTCCAGGCACAGTTGATGTTCGTCTCGGTGTGCGTCCCGGGGAACAGGCCGTAGAGCACGGAGTCCCGCGTCACGGCGCTGCTCGGGACGAACCTCGACAAACCCCACTGCATTCCTCTCCAGACTTCCTCTGCATAGGCACATTCCAGAAGGAGGTGTGTGACAGTCTCGTTCCCCCCCGCAGCCGCTTCGAGGGCAGCGTCCGGTGTGGCTGAGAGTCTGGGCGTTTATATAGGATCTCACAGGCAGAGCCCTTCTCACCACCAGCCAAGCCATGTCTTGGTGCTTGTTGGAAAGTTCTGGCGAAGAGGCATTCTGCCAAATGGCTTTGACAGTCTGCTCAGGGAACCGCTCGATAGGATCCGCCCTCTCCTTTTCCCGAAGGGTCTCAAGGACACTACGTGCTGACCACTTCCTGCCAAACCGAGGCAAGAGCGAGGCCATGCTCTTCGGGCCGACCAATCCTCGATCCCCTTCACTATCAGGACCGACCACCTGAATGTGCTGGGTATTTGGTTCGGGGGGGGGCTGGGGCGTGCACCAAGTCTTGAGAGGAGCGTATCAGCAAAGTGAGGCAGAAACTGGGCGGATGGAAGCTACGGTCGCTCTCCATCGCGGGAAAAAACCTGGTCATCAGGTGTGAGGCACTGTCATTGCTGTTATATGTGGTACAGGTCGGGCCTATTCCCAGAACCTGTGCCGCTGCAGTCACCCAGGCCATCTTCCAGTTTATATGGAGGTCAAAGATGGACTGGGTCCGAAGAGACTCGCTGTACAAAGATCAGGGCAACGGGGGAAAAAACACACCCAATGCCACCCTCACCCTGATGGCCACCTTTGTGTGTGGCTGCATCAAGCTGTGCGTGGATCCCCGGTAAGCAAACACCAAGTGTCACTACGTACTGAGGTTCTACCTGTCCCCGGTGTTACGAAGGATGAGCCTGGCCTCGCTGCCGCGGAACGCTCCGAGTAGTTGGACCGTTCCGTATCACCTGTCCTTCGTGGAGAAGTTTATGAAGAAAAACACCTTTGACCACAAGTCCATCAGGAAGTGGTCAGCACGTAGTGTCCTCGAGACTCTACGAGATCATTGATCTCCAATCACAGCCTCTCGTTCTCACTGACCCTCCAATCACAGCCTCCCTCTCCCACTGATCTTCCAATCACAGGCTCCCTCTCCCACTGACCCTCCAATCACAGCCTCCCTCTCTCACCGACCATCCAATAACAGCCTCCTGCTCTCACCAATCCTCCAATCAGGACAGTGATCCAGTTTCCTGTCAGGGATCCACTCTGTTGCGATGTGATCTGTTCTCTGTTCTGCCCCGCAGTGTCAGATATTGGCCCAGATGTTGTTTTTAAAGGATGTGCTTCGGCGAATCAGTGCGGAGGGCGGATGGATTTGCAAACGTTGGGTTTGTTGCTAAGCGACCTGTCCTGCTGTGAAGGCTCTTTGTGTAATGGAGACACAGGGATCACCACCACAGTGGATCCAGGTAAAGGTGACACAGGCTCGGTGGGAGGGACCAGTGACCGTCCCCCCTTCAGATCACCACTGTCCCCAGGCAATAATGGCATCTAGATCCTGTACCAGATCCCCTCGGATTGTGCTGCTGCAGTCGGATCCCCTCACTTTAAGCCTCATCGACCGATCCCTCTGACCCGTTCCCCCTCAGTCCCTGTTCCCCTTAAATGCGTTGAGCGAGCCATCCCAACCACTGCCTGTGGTCATGAGTTCAACTCCCCCCAGAGGGACATTTCTTCCCTGTTCCTCACTGGATGCAGGAGAGACTATCGTGTGTCCCGATCCCCCACACTCCTTCAGGATGTTTTAATCAGGTACGCAAACTTCCTCAATTCACCTCACCTTTTGGGGTGTGGGGGAGGTGGTAGTGTGCTGGTTGCTGCTGGGGTAGGTGTGAAGGGCTCGCAGCATTTTGGAAAAGTAAGTTTCCTGGTCCTCAGTGTGAGTGCTGTTTACACAGCTGCTGCTTCAAGCCAGTGGGAAGAGATGTGGGTTGTATGTGTGTTTACATGTGTTGTGCGTGTGTGCTTGTCTCTCTGTCTGTGCCTGTGTGTCTGTGTGTTTGTGTGTCTGCCTGTGCCTGAGCGTGTGTGTCTGTGCCTGAGTGTGTGTGTGTGCGTGTGAGTTGTGAGGGGAGGGGGTGTGTGGGTGGTCAGTCCAGTTTGAAACCAGCTCAGTCCCAGCAGACACACCCAGAGCAGGAGCTGATTGGTCTTTGGTTGGTGAGCAGTTCCCCAGAACCGAAACCTTCTGTCCCTAGCAATTCCTTCCTGAGGTCAGTAATATTCCTTGCTCCGAAACCTGGTCTGTGCTCCCCACCGACCTCAGGCTAAACGGCCGGTTCATTTGGGAACCGGCCGTTCTCCGATAATATCTTTAGCCGTTGCGGTGACTCCGGGAATAGGAGTCACAATAGTCGGGAATAATCCCAGGAAGGAATCCGGGAGGAATTTCTCTCCTTAGATAGTGAGACTCATTCTCCTGGACAGCAATGCAGATGGTCAGATCCCTCAATGTTGATTTGTCAATGAAAAATTCAACTTCTGCATCAGAATGAATTAAGTTCCAAAGTGCCCACATGATGGACTGGTCATGATGTTCCTCACCCCCACAGTTTCTAATTCCATCCCATTTCGAAAATACAGCAGAGGGGCAGGGGGTCCCTGATTTACAACCGTCCGCCTTACAGACACTCCTTACAAAGGTGATCCCATCCTGGGCTGTAATTATAACCATCCAACGCTCTAATGGTTCCTGTATTTACAAACAGCTGCTTTACATTGCTGGGGATGAGATTCCGACTTGAGTCCAGGCCAACTTGCAAATGGAGCCCGTTCACAATCCCCAGGGGAAACTGGTTCCCCTTTCTCCATCCAAAGGGATTGATCTCTCTAATCCCCATCGTCTCCCCTCCCCCACACTCATTGAATCTCACTCATCCCAGAATAGCCCATTCCCTCAATCCTTCAGTCTCCGACTCTGCCTGACGAGAGCAGTCTCCTCAACTTGTAGCTCCCGCTAACCCAGTGTGACCTGGGGAGAGATCATTCACAGCCTGGAGTGTAGGGGCAAGTCCAGTGGAAATCTCAACACCAACCCCCCCCCCCCCACCCCCTTATCCCCAAATCCCTCACCCTTCCTCCCAAACCTCTCAGGAAGCATCATCTTCCGGATCCTGCCCAATCCAATCCTTCTCCCGTTCACGGAGAACATCTGGTGATGAAGATTTCCAATTGGTGTTTTGGAATGAACCGAGATCAGTGGGCAGGTCATTGGCCATCTCTGTCAGTGATCTCCTCGCTTTATTAATGAGGGCATTAAATTAGCCACATCACACTGTGTTAAATTGCCTGGCATGTTCAGGGATGTGTAGGGTAGGTGCATTGCTCAGGGATAAATACAGGATAATAGGGTCAGAATGGGAGTATTTGGCGTGGATCATTTTGTCTCTAAAGTGTTTTAGCACTCATTACTTTGGCGCTGAGCTGTTTTGGCACCAGCTCAGAATAAAAAAAGTCTTGTTCAGCCCGTAAAAAAATTGTTTTTATTGCATTGTAAGAAATAAACCGAATTCTTTTTTATTCATTATTTTTAACCTATTCTTATCCAAACGAATTTCTACATTTTGCTACACTTATTAAATACGTATAGATAACCATCATGTGAAAATGTTGGTTTGTCTCTCTCGCTTAGAATGTTTTCAGCTATTTCTGGTGTGGGCTCCACAAGAAAATAAAAAGAGAATTGTATTCCAGCTTTCCAATGTGAAGACAGAAGGGCTTCAGTATCATCAAGGCAGGAGATGACTATTAACAATTGTTAAATGAGAAAATGATTACAAAACGGGATTTGAATCTACAGCGGGTCATTCCAGCTTTGACTCTCAACTCTTGCTAGTTGAGAAAATTACATCGCGTCGTTCGTCATCCTCTCGTCTTTAACCAAACAAGACTTTTTAAATTCTGAATTGGTGCCAAAAGAGCTCAGCGCCAAAGTAATGAGCGCCAAAACAGTTTCGACCCAAAACGGAGCGGTCAAATGGTCAGCGCCAAAGGGGTGGTGCCAAAACGTACCCGAGCCTAATAGGGTTTGGGAATGGGTTTGGGTGGGTTAATGTTCAAAGGGTCAGTGTGGACCTGTTGGGCTGAAGGGCCTGTTTCCACACTGTAGGGATTCTATGATAATTTTCCCTCTTTATGGGGTGTACTTGTTCCAAATCTCCAGGCATCTCTTGCCAGGTTCAGGATTTTCCTGATTTCTCAGCTACTGGGGATAAACTGACAGGTTTATCGATTCCTGAATCCTCAGCACCAACTCGAGAGACCTCAGGATTGGAATTAGACAGTTAGTACAAACCCATCGGCAATTTCCTGCTCAATCTGGCTCATCAATATCTTGGTTCCCCGATACATGTGGGACTTAAGATTAATTATTTCCCAGCAATCTCTCCACTCAGTGTGTCTGTCTGAACTGCTTTTAGGTTCAAGACCGTCGACCCCAGCAGCAACCAGCACACTGACTCCAGCAGCAACTAGCACATCAACTCCAACAGCAACCAGCACATCAGACACTGCAGCAACCAGCACATTAATCCCAGCAGCAACCAGCACATCAGACCCACCAGCAACCAGCACATCAATCCCAGCAGCAACAAGCACATCAGACTCAGCAGCATCCAGCATGTTGATCCCAGCAGCAACCAGCACATCGATCCTAGCAGCAACCAGCAGATCTGACCCAGTAGCAACCAGCACATCGATCCAAACAACCAGCACATCAGACCCAGCAGCAACCAGCACATCAGACACAGCAGAAACTAGCACATCGATCCCAACAACAACCAGCACATCAGACCCTGCAGTTGCCAGCACATTGATGCCAACAATGACCAGAACATCAGACACAGCAGCAACCAGCACATCGATCCCAGCAGCAACCAGAACATCGATCCCAGCAGCAACCAGCACATCAGACCCTGCAGCAAACAACACATCGATCCCAGCAACAACCAGCACATCAGACCCACCAGCAACCAGCACATTGATCCCAGCAGCAACTAGCACATCAGACCCAGCAGCAAACAACACATCGATCCCAGCAGCAACCAGCAGATCTGACCCAGTAGCAACCAGCACATCGATCCAAACAACCAGCACATCAGACCCAGTAGTAAGCAGCACATTGATCCCAGCAGCAACCAATACATCAATGCCAGCAGCATCCAACACATCAGACCCTGCAGCAACCAGCAGATCTGACCCAGTAACAACCAACACATGGATCCCAGCAGCAACCAGCCCATCAGATCCTGCAGCAACCAGCAGATCTGACCCAGTAGCAACCAGTACATCAATCCCAACAACCAGCACATCGATCCCAGCAGCATCTAGCACATCAGACCCAGCAACAACCAGCACATGGAACCAAGCAGCAAACAGCACTTCATTCCTAGTAGCATCCAGCACATCGATCCCAGCAGCAACCAGCACATCAGAACCTGCAGCAACCAGCACATCGATCCCAGCAGCAACCAGCACATCAGAACCTGCAGCAACCAACACATCGATCCCAGCAGCAACCAGCACATCGATCCCACCAGCAACCAGCACATCAACGCCAGCAGCATCCAGCACATCAGACCCAGCAGCAACCAATTCATTCGACTCAGCAGCATCCAGCATGTTGATCCCAGCAGCAACCAGCACATCGATCCTAGCAGCAACCAGCAGACCTGACCCAGTAGCAACCAGCACATCGATCCAAACAACCAGCACATCAGGCCCAGCAGCAAGCAGCACATTGGTCCCAGCAGGAACCAACACATCAATGCCAGCAGCATCCAGCACATCAGACCCTGCAGCAACCAGCAGATCAGACTCAGTAGCAACCAGCACATCGATCCCAACAACCAGCACATCAGACCCAGCAACAACCAGCACATTAGACCCAGCAACAACCAGCACATCGAACCAAGCAGCAACCAGCACTTCATTCCCAGTAGCAACCAGCACATCAGACCCTGCAGCAAACAACACATCGATCCCAGCAACGACCAGCACATCAGACCCACCAGCAACCAGCACATTGATCCCAGCAGCAACTAGCACATCAGACCCACCAGCAACCAACATATCGATCCCACCAGCAACCAGCACATCAACGCCAGCAGCATCCAGTACATCAGACCCAGCAGCAACCAATTCATCAGATACAACAGCAACAAACACATCAGACTCAGCAGCATCCAGCATGTTGATCCCAGCAGCAACCAGCACATTGATCCTAGCAGCAACCAGCAGATCTGACCCAGTAGCAACCAGTACATCGATCCAAACAACCAGCACATCAGACCCAGTAGCAAGCAGCACATTGATCCCAGCAGCAACCAACACATCAATGCCAGCAGCATCCAACACATTAGACCCTGGAGCAACCAGCAGATCTGACCCAGTAACAACCAACACATGGATCCCAGCAGCAACCAGCACATCAGATCCTGCAGCAACCAGCACATCGAATGCAGCAACAACCAGCACATCAGACCCAGTAGCAACCAGCTCATCGATCCCAGCAGCATCCAGCACATCAGACCCAGCAACAACCAGCACATCGAACCAAGCAGCAAGCAGCACTTCATTCCTAGTAGCATCCAGCACATCGATCCCAGCAGCAACCAGCACATCAGAACCTGCAGCAACCAACACATCGATCCCAGCAGCAACCAGCACATCAACGCCAGCAGCATCCAGCACATCAGACCCAGCAGCAACCAATTCATTAGACACAACAGCAACCAGCACATCAGACTCAGCAGCATCCAGCATGTTGATCCCAGCAGCAACCAGCACGTTGATCCCAGCACCAACCAGCAGATCTGACCCAGTAGCAACCAGCACATCGATCCAAACAACCAGCACATCAGGCCCAGTAACAACCAACACATGGATCCCAGCAGCAACCAGCACATCAGATCCTGCAGCAACCAGCAGATCTGACCCAGTAGCAACCAATACATCAATCCCAACAACCAGCACATCGATCCCAGCAGCATCCAGCACATCAGACCCAGCAACAACCAGCACATGGAACCAAGCAGCAAACAGCACTTCATTCCTAGTAGCATCCAGCACATCGATCCCAGCAGCAACCAGCACATCAGAACCTGCAGCAACCAGCACATCGATCCCAGCAGCAACCAGCACATCAGAACCTGAAGCAACCAACACATCGATCCCAGCAGCAACCAGCACATCGAGCCCACCAGCAACCAGCACATCAACGCCAGCAACATCCAGCACATCAGACCCAGCAGCAACCAATTCATTAGACACAACAGCAACAAGCACATTAGACTCAGCAGCATCCAGCATGTTGATCCCAGCAGCAACCAGCACATCGATCCTAGCAGCAACCAGCAGACCTGACCCAGTAGCAACCAGCACATCGATCCAAACAACCAGCACATCAGGCCCAGCAGCAAGCAGCACATTGATCCCAGCAGGAACCAACACATCAATGCCAGCAACATCCAGCACATCAGACCCTGCAGCAACCAGCAGATCAGACTCAGTAGCAACCAGCACATCGATCCCAACAACCAGCACATCAGACCCAGCAACAACCAGCACATTAGACCCAGCAGCAACCAGCACATCGAACCAAGCAGCAACCAGCACTTCATTCCCAGTAGCAACCAGCACATCGATCTCAGCAGCAACCAGCACACTAGACCCTGTAGTAACCAGCAAATTGATCCCAACAACCCGCACATCAGACCCAGTAGCAACTATCACATCAGACCCAGTAGCAACCAGCACATCGATCCCAGCAGCAACGCACACATCGATCCCAACAACAACCAGCACACCAGACCCTGCAGCAACCAGCATATCAGACCCTGTAGCAACCAGCACATCAATCCCAGCAGCAACCAGCACCTCAGACCCAGCAGCAACCAGAACATCGATCCCAGCAGCAACCAGCACATCAGACCCTGCAGCAATCAGCTCTTCATTCCCAGCAGCAACCAGCACTTCATTCCCAACAAATACCAGCACATCAGAACCATTAGCAACCAGCACATCAATCTCAGAAGCAACAAGTACATCAGACACAGCAACTAGCACATCGATCCCAGCAGCAACCAGCACATTGATCCTAGCAGCAACCAGCAGATCTGACCCAGTAGCAACCAGTACATCGATCCAAACAACCAGCACATCAGACCCACCAGCAACAAGCACATCGATCCCAGCAGCAACCATCACATCGATCCCAGCAGCAACCAGCATATCGATCCCAGCAACAACCAGCACATCAGACCCAGCAGCAACCAGCACATCAGACCCAGCAGAAACCAGCACATCAGACACAGCAGAAACTAGCTTATCAATCCCAACAACCAGCACATCGATCCCAGCAACAACCAGCACATCGATCCCAGCAGCAACCAGAACATCAACCCCAGTAGCAACCAGTACATCAACCCCAGCAACAACCAGCACATCAGACCCAGCAGCAACCAGCACATCGATCCCAGCAACAACCAGCACATCAGACACTGCAGCAAACAACACATCGATCCCAGCAGCAACTAGCACATCAGACCCACCAGCAACCAACATATCGATCCCACCAGCAACCAGCACACCAACGCCAACAGCATCCAGCACATCAGACCCAGCAGCAACCAATTCATCAGATATAACAGCAACAAACACATCAGACTCAGCAGCATCCAGCATGTTGATCCCAGCAGCAACCAGCACATTGATCCTAGCAGCAACCAGCAGATCTGACCCAGTAGCAACCAGTACATTGATCCAAACAACCAGCACATCAGACCCAGTAACAAGCAGCACATTGATCCCAGTAGCAACCAACACATCAATGCCAGCAGCATCCAACACATCAGACCCTGGAGCAACCAGCAGATCTGACCCAGTAACAACCAACACATGGATCCCAGCAGCAACCAGCCCATCAGACCCTGCAGCAACCAGCAGATCTGACCCAGTAGCGACCAGTACATTGATCCAAACAACCAGCACATCAGACCCAGTAACAAGCAGCACATTGATCCCAGCAGCAACCAACACATCAATGCCAGCAGCATCCAACACATCAGACCATGCAGCAACCAGCAGATCTGACCCATTAACAACCAACACATGGATCCCAGCAGCAACCAGCCCATCAGACCCTGCAGCAACCAGCAGATCTGACCCAGTAGCAACCAGTACATCGATCCCAACAACCAGCGCATCGAACCAAGCAGCAACCAGCACTTCATTCCTAGTAGCATCCAGCACATCGATCCCAGCAGCAACCAGCACATCGATCCCAGCAGCAACCAGCATATCGATCCCAGCAACAACCAGCACATCAGACCCAGCAGCAACCAGCACATCAGACCCAGCAGAAACCAGCACATCAGACACAGCAGAAACTAGCTTATCAATCCCAACAACCAGCACATCGATCCCAGCAACAACCAGCACATCGATCCCAGCAGCAACCAGAACATCAACCCCAGTAGCAACCAGTACATCAACCCCAGCAACAACCAGCACATCAGACCCAGCAGCAACCAGCACATCGATCCCAGCAACAACCAGCACATCAGACACTGCAGCAAACAACACATCGATCCCAACAGCAACTAGCACATCAGACCCACCAGCAACCAACATATCGATCCCACCAGCAACCAGCACATCAACGCCAGCAACATCCAGCACATCAGACCCAGCTGCAACCAATTCATCAGACACAACAGCAACAAGCACATCAGACTCAGCAGCATCCAGCATGTTGATCCCAGCAGCAACCAGCACATTGATCCTAGCAGCAACCAGCAGATCTGACCCAGTAGCAACCAGCACATCGATCCAAACAACCAGCACATCAGGCCCAGCAGCAAGCAGCACATTGATCCCAGCAGGAACCAACACATCAATGCCAGCAACATCCAGCACATCAGACCCTGCAGCAACCAGCAGATCAGACTCAGTAGCAACCAGCACATCAATCCCAACAACCAGCACATCAGACCCAGCAGCATCCAGCACATTAGACCCAGCAACAACCAGCACATCGAACCAAGCAGCAACCAGCACTTCATTCCCAGTAGCAACTAGCACATCGATGCCAGCAGCAACCAGCACACCAGACCCAGCAGCAACCAACACATCAGACCCAGCAGAAACCAGCACATCAGACACAGCAGAAACTAGCACATCGATCCCAACAACAACCAGCACATTGATCCCAGCAGCAACCAGCACATCAGACCCTGCAGTTGCCAGCACATTGATCCCAACAATAACCAGAACATCAGACACAGCAGCAACCAGCACATCGATCCCAGCAGCAACCAGAACATCGATCCCAGCAGCAACCAGCACATCAGACCCTGCAGCAAACAACACATCGATCCCAGCAACAACCAGCACATCAGACCCACCAGCAACCAGCACATTGATCCCAGCAGCAACTAGCACATCAGACCCACCAGCAACCAGCACATCAACGCCAGCAGCATCCAGTACATCAGACCCAGCAGCAACCAATTCATCAGATACAACAGCAACAAGTACATCAGACTCAGCAGCATCCAGCATGTTGATCCCAGCAGCAACCAGCACATTGATCCTAGCAGCAACCAGCAGACCTGACCCAGTAGCAACCAGCACATCGATCCAAACAACCAGCACATCAGGCCCAGCAGCAAGCAGCACATTGATCCCAGCAGGAACCAACACATCAATGCCAGCAGCATCCAACACATCAGACCCTGCAGCAACCAGCAGATCTGACCCAGTAACAACCAACACATGGATTCCAGCAGCAACCAGCCCATCAGACCCTGCAGCAACCAGCAGATCTGACCCAGTAGCAACCAGTACATCAATCCCAACAACCAGCGTATCGATCCCAGCAGCATCCAGCACATCAGACCCAGCAACAACCAGCACATGGAACCAAGCAGCAAACAGCACTTCATTCCTAGTAGCATCCAGCACATCGATCCCAGCAGCAACCAGCACATCAGAACCTGCAGCAACCAACACATCGACCCCAGCAGCAACCAGCACATCGATCCCACCAGAAACCAGCACATCAACGCCAGCCGCAACCAGCACATCGATCCTAGCAGCAACCAATTCATTAGACTCAGCAGCAACCAGCACATCGATCCCAGCCGCAACCAGCACATCGATCCTAGCAGCAACCAGCAGACCTGACCCAGTAGCAACCAGCACATCGATCCAAACAACCAGCACATCAGGCCCAGCAGCAAGCAGCACATTGATCCCAGCAGGAACCAACACATCAATGCCAGCAGCATCCAGCACATCAGACCCTGCAGCAACCAGCAGATCTGACCCAGTAACAACCAGCACATCGATCCCAACAACCAGCACATCAGACCCAGCAACAACCAGCACATTAGACCCAGCAGCAACCAGCACATCGAACCAAGCAGCAACCAGCACTTCATTCCCAGTAGCAACCAGCACATCGATCTCAGCAGCAACCAGCACACTAGACCCTGTAGTAACCAGCAAATTGATCCCAACAACCCGCACATCAGACCCAGTAGCAACTATCACATCAGACCCAGTAGCAACCAGCACATCGATCCCAGCAGCAACGCACACATCGATCCCAACAACAACCAGCACACCAGACCCTGCAGCAACCAGCATATCAGACCCTGTAGCAACCAGCACATCAATCCCAGCAGCAACCAGCACCTCAGACCCAGCAGCAACCAGAACATCGATCCCAGCAGCAACCAGCACATCAGACCCTGCAGCAATCAGCTCTTCATTCCCAGCAGCAACCAGCACTTCATTCCCAACAAATACCAGCACATCAGAACCATTAGCAACCAGCACATCAATCTCAGAAGCAACAAGTACATCAGACACAGCAACTAGCACATCGATCCCAGCAGCAACCAGCACATTGATCCTAGCAGCAACCAGCAGATCTGACCCAGTAGCAACCAGTACATCGATCCAAACAACCAGCACATCAGACCCACCAGCAACAAGCACATCGATCCCAGCAGCAACCATCACATCGATCCCAGCAGCAACCAGCATATCGATCCCAGCAACAACCAGCACATCAGACCCAGCAGCAACCAGCACATCAGACCCAGCAGAAACCAGCACATCAGACACAGCAGAAACTAGCTTATCAATCCCAACAACCAGCACATCGATCCCAGCAACAACCAGCACATCGATCCCAGCAGCAACCAGAACATCAACCCCAGTAGCAACCAGTACATCAACCCCAGCAACAACCAGCACATCAGACCCAGCAGCAACCAGCACATCGATCCCAGCAACAACCAGCACATCAGACACTGCAGCAAACAACACATCGATCCCAGCAGCAACTAGCACATCAGACCCACCAGCAACCAACATATCGATCCCACCAGCAACCAGCACACCAACGCCAACAGCATCCAGCACATCAGACCCAGCAGCAACCAATTCATCAGATATAACAGCAACAAACACATCAGACTCAGCAGCATCCAGCATGTTGATCCCAGCAGCAACCAGCACATTGATCCTAGCAGCAACCAGCAGATCTGACCCAGTAGCAACCAGTACATTGATCCAAACAACCAGCACATCAGACCCAGTAACAAGCAGCACATTGATCCCAGTAGCAACCAACACATCAATGCCAGCAGCATCCAACACATCAGACCCTGGAGCAACCAGCAGATCTGACCCAGTAACAACCAACACATGGATCCCAGCAGCAACCAGCCCATCAGACCCTGCAGCAACCAGCAGATCTGACCCAGTAGCGACCAGTACATTGATCCAAACAACCAGCACATCAGACCCAGTAACAAGCAGCACATTGATCCCAGCAGCAACCAACACATCAATGCCAGCAGCATCCAACACATCAGACCATGCAGCAACCAGCAGATCTGACCCATTAACAACCAACACATGGATCCCAGCAGCAACCAGCCCATCAGACCCTGCAGCAACCAGCAGATCTGACCCAGTAGCAACCAGTACATCGATCCCAACAACCAGCGCATCGAACCAAGCAGCAACCAGCACTTCATTCCTAGTAGCATCCAGCACATCGATCCCAGCAGCAACCAGCACATCGATCCCAGCAGCAACCAGCATATCGATCCCAGCAACAACCAGCACATCAGACCCAGCAGCAACCAGCACATCAGACCCAGCAGAAACCAGCACATCAGACACAGCAGAAACTAGCTTATCAATCCCAACAACCAGCACATCGATCCCAGCAACAACCAGCACATCGATCCCAGCAGCAACCAGAACATCAACCCCAGTAGCAACCAGTACATCAACCCCAGCAACAACCAGCACATCAGACCCAGCAGCAACCAGCACATCGATCCCAGCAACAACCAGCACATCAGACACTGCAGCAAACAACACATCGATCCCAACAGCAACTAGCACATCAGACCCACCAGCAACCAACATATCGATCCCACCAGCAACCAGCACATCAACGCCAGCAACATCCAGCACATCAGACCCAGCTGCAACCAATTCATCAGACACAACAGCAACAAGCACATCAGACTCAGCAGCATCCAGCATGTTGATCCCAGCAGCAACCAGCACATTGATCCTAGCAGCAACCAGCAGACCTGACCCAGTAGCAATCAGCACATCGATCCCAACAACCAGCACATCAGACCCAGCAACATCCAGCCCATCAGACCCTGCAGCAACCAGCAGATCTGACCCAGTAGCAACCAGCACATCGATCCCAACAACCAGCACATCAGACCCAGCAACATCCAGCACATTAGACCCAGCAGCAACCAGCACATCGATGCCAGCAGCAACCAGCACATCAGACCCTGCAGCAACCAGCACATTGATCCCAACAATAACCAGCATATCAGACCCAGCAGCAAATAGCAGATTGAACCAAGCAGCAACCAGCACTTCATTCCCAGTAGCAACCAGCACTTCGATCTCAGCAGCAACCCACACATCAGACCCTGCAGCAACCAGCACACCAGACCCTGTAGTAACCAGCACATTGATCCCAACAACCCGCACATCAGACCCAGCAGCAACCAGCACACCAGACCCTGTAGTAACCAGCACATTGATCCCAACAACCCGCACATCAGACCCAGCAGCAACCAGCACACCAGACCCTGTAGTAACCAGCACATTGATCCCAACAACCCGCACATCAGACCCAGCAGCAACCAGCACACCAGACCCAGTAGCAACCAGCACATCAATCCCAGCAGCAACCCGCACATTGATCCCAACAACAACCCGCACATCAGACCCAGTAGCAACCATCACATCAGACCCAGTAGCAACCAGCACATCAATCCCAGCAGCAACCCGCACATCGATCCCAACAACAACCAGCACACCAGACCCTGCAGCAACCAGCATATCAGACCCAGTAGCAACCAGCACATCAATCCCAGCAGCAACCAGCATATCAGACCCAGTAGCAACTAGAACATCGATCCCAGCAACAACCCGCACATCAGACCCAGTAGCAACTATCACATCAGACCCAGTAGCAACCAGCACATCGATCCCAGCAGCAACGCACACATCGATCCCAACAACAACCAGCACACCAGACCCTGCAGCAACCAGCATATCAGACCCTGTAGCAACCAGCACATCAATCCCAGCAGCAACCAGCACCTCAGACCCAGCAGCAACCAGAACATCGATCCCAGCAGCAACCAGCACATCAGACCCTGCAGCAATCAGCTCTTCATTCCCAGCAGCAACCAGCACTTCATTCCCAACAAATACCAGCACATCAGAACCATTAGCAACCAGCACATCAATCTCAGAAGCAACAAGTACATCAGACACAGCAACTAGCACATCGATCCCAGCAGCAACCAGCACATTGATCCTAGCAGCAACCAGCAGATCTGACCCAGTAGCAACCAGTACATCGATCCAAACAACCAGCACATCAGACCCACCAGCAACAAGCACATCGATCCCAGCAGCAACCATCACATCGATCCCAGCAGCAACCAGCATATCGATCCCAGCAACAACCAGCACATCAGACCCAGCAGCAACCAGCACATCAGACCCAGCAGAAACCAGCACATCAGACACAGCAGAAACTAGCTTATCAATCCCAACAACCAGCACATCGATCCCAGCAACAACCAGCACATCGATCCCAGCAGCAACCAGAACATCAACCCCAGTAGCAACCAGTACATCAACCCCAGCAACAACCAGCACATCAGACCCAGCAGCAACCAGCACATCGATCCCAGCAACAACCAGCACATCAGACACTGCAGCAAACAACACATCGATCCCAGCAGCAACTAGCACATCAGACCCACCAGCAACCAACATATCGATCCCACCAGCAACCAGCACACCAACGCCAACAGCATCCAGCACATCAGACCCAGCAGCAACCAATTCATCAGATATAACAGCAACAAACACATCAGACTCAGCAGCATCCAGCATGTTGATCCCAGCAGCAACCAGCACATTGATCCTAGCAGCAACCAGCAGATCTGACCCAGTAGCAACCAGTACATTGATCCAAACAACCAGCACATCAGACCCAGTAACAAGCAGCACATTGATCCCAGTAGCAACCAACACATCAATGCCAGCAGCATCCAACACATCAGACCCTGGAGCAACCAGCAGATCTGACCCAGTAACAACCAACACATGGATCCCAGCAGCAACCAGCCCATCAGACCCTGCAGCAACCAGCAGATCTGACCCAGTAGCGACCAGTACATTGATCCAAACAACCAGCACATCAGACCCAGTAACAAGCAGCACATTGATCCCAGCAGCAACCAACACATCAATGCCAGCAGCATCCAACACATCAGACCATGCAGCAACCAGCAGATCTGACCCATTAACAACCAACACATGGATCCCAGCAGCAACCAGCCCATCAGACCCTGCAGCAACCAGCAGATCTGACCCAGTAGCAACCAGTACATCGATCCCAACAACCAGCGCATCGAACCAAGCAGCAACCAGCACTTCATTCCTAGTAGCATCCAGCACATCGATCCCAGCAGCAACCAGCACATCGATCCCAGCAGCAACCAGCATATCGATCCCAGCAACAACCAGCACATCAGACCCAGCAGCAACCAGCACATCAGACCCAGCAGAAACCAGCACATCAGACACAGCAGAAACTAGCTTATCAATCCCAACAACCAGCACATCGATCCCAGCAACAACCAGCACATCGATCCCAGCAGCAACCAGAACATCAACCCCAGTAGCAACCAGTACATCAACCCCAGCAACAACCAGCACATCAGACCCAGCAGCAACCAGCACATCGATCCCAGCAACAACCAGCACATCAGACACTGCAGCAAACAACACATCGATCCCAACAGCAACTAGCACATCAGACCCACCAGCAACCAACATATCGATCCCACCAGCAACCAGCACATCAACGCCAGCAACATCCAGCACATCAGACCCAGCTGCAACCAATTCATCAGACACAACAGCAACAAGCACATCAGACTCAGCAGCATCCAGCATGTTGATCCCAGCAGCAACCAGCACATTGATCCTAGCAGCAACCAGCAGATCTGACCCAGTAGCAACCAGCACATCGATCCAAACAACCAGCACATCAGGCCCAGCAGCAAGCAGCACATTGATCCCAGCAGGAACCAACACATCAATGCCAGCAACATCCAGCACATCAGACCCTGCAGCAACCAGCAGATCAGACTCAGTAGCAACCAGCACATCAATCCCAACAACCAGCACATCAGACCCAGCAGCATCCAGCACATTAGACCCAGCAACAACCAGCACATCGAACCAAGCAGCAACCAGCACTTCATTCCCAGTAGCAACTAGCACATCGATGCCAGCAGCAACCAGCACACCAGACCCAGCAGCAACCAACACATCAGACCCAGCAGAAACCAGCACATCAGACACAGCAGAAACTAGCACATCGATCCCAACAACAACCAGCACATTGATCCCAGCAGCAACCAGCACATCAGACCCTGCAGTTGCCAGCACATTGATCCCAACAATAACCAGAACATCAGACACAGCAGCAACCAGCACATCGATCCCAGCAGCAACCAGAACATCGATCCCAGCAGCAACCAGCACATCAGACCCTGCAGCAAACAACACATCGATCCCAGCAACAACCAGCACATCAGACCCACCAGCAACCAGCACATTGATCCCAGCAGCAACTAGCACATCAGACCCACCAGCAACCAGCACATCAACGCCAGCAGCATCCAGTACATCAGACCCAGCAGCAACCAATTCATCAGATACAACAGCAACAAGTACATCAGACTCAGCAGCATCCAGCATGTTGATCCCAGCAGCAACCAGCACATTGATCCTAGCAGCAACCAGCAGACCTGACCCAGTAGCAACCAGCACATCGATCCAAACAACCAGCACATCAGGCCCAGCAGCAAGCAGCACATTGATCCCAGCAGGAACCAACACATCAATGCCAGCAGCATCCAACACATCAGACCCTGCAGCAACCAGCAGATCTGACCCAGTAACAACCAACACATGGATTCCAGCAGCAACCAGCCCATCAGACCCTGCAGCAACCAGCAGATCTGACCCAGTAGCAACCAGTACATCAATCCCAACAACCAGCGTATCGATCCCAGCAGCATCCAGCACATCAGACCCAGCAACAACCAGCACATGGAACCAAGCAGCAAACAGCACTTCATTCCTAGTAGCATCCAGCACATCGATCCCAGCAGCAACCAGCACATCAGAACCTGCAGCAACCAACACATCGACCCCAGCAGCAACCAGCACATCGATCCCACCAGAAACCAGCACATCAACGCCAGCCGCAACCAGCACATCGATCCTAGCAGCAACCAATTCATTAGACTCAGCAGCAACCAGCACATCGATCCCAGCCGCAACCAGCACATCGATCCTAGCAGCAACCAGCAGACCTGACCCAGTAGCAACCAGCACATCGATCCAAACAACCAGCACATCAGGCCCAGCAGCAAGCAGCACATTGATCCCAGCAGGAACCAACACATCAATGCCAGCAGCATCCAGCACATCAGACCCTGCAGCAACCAGCAGATCTGACCCAGTAACAACCAGCACATCGATCCCAACAACCAGCACATCAGACCCAGCAACAACCAGCACATTAGACCCAGCAGCAACCAGCACATCGAACCAAGCAGCAACCAGCACTTCATTCCCAGTAGCAACCAGCACATCGATCTCAGCAGCAACCAGCACACTAGACCCTGTAGTAACCAGCAAATTGATCCCAACAACCCGCACATCAGACCCAGTAGCAACTATCACATCAGACCCAGTAGCAACCAGCACATCGATCCCAGCAGCAACGCACACATCGATCCCAACAACAACCAGCACACCAGACCCTGCAGCAACCAGCATATCAGACCCTGTAGCAACCAGCACATCAATCCCAGCAGCAACCAGCACCTCAGACCCAGCAGCAACCAGAACATCGATCCCAGCAGCAACCAGCACATCAGACCCTGCAGCAATCAGCTCTTCATTCCCAGCAGCAACCAGCACTTCATTCCCAACAAATACCAGCACATCAGAACCATTAGCAACCAGCACATCAATCTCAGAAGCAACAAGTACATCAGACACAGCAACTAGCACATCGATCCCAGCAGCAACCAGCACATTGATCCTAGCAGCAACCAGCAGATCTGACCCAGTAGCAACCAGTACATCGATCCAAACAACCAGCACATCAGACCCACCAGCAACAAGCACATCGATCCCAGCAGCAACCATCACATCGATCCCAGCAGCAACCAGCATATCGATCCCAGCAACAACCAGCACATCAGACCCAGCAGCAACCAGCACATCAGACCCAGCAGAAACCAGCACATCAGACACAGCAGAAACTAGCTTATCAATCCCAACAACCAGCACATCGATCCCAGCAACAACCAGCACATCGATCCCAGCAGCAACCAGAACATCAACCCCAGTAGCAACCAGTACATCAACCCCAGCAACAACCAGCACATCAGACCCAGCAGCAACCAGCACATCGATCCCAGCAACAACCAGCACATCAGACACTGCAGCAAACAACACATCGATCCCAGCAGCAACTAGCACATCAGACCCACCAGCAACCAACATATCGATCCCACCAGCAACCAGCACACCAACGCCAACAGCATCCAGCACATCAGACCCAGCAGCAACCAATTCATCAGATATAACAGCAACAAACACATCAGACTCAGCAGCATCCAGCATGTTGATCCCAGCAGCAACCAGCACATTGATCCTAGCAGCAACCAGCAGATCTGACCCAGTAGCAACCAGTACATTGATCCAAACAACCAGCACATCAGACCCAGTAACAAGCAGCACATTGATCCCAGTAGCAACCAACACATCAATGCCAGCAGCATCCAACACATCAGACCCTGGAGCAACCAGCAGATCTGACCCAGTAACAACCAACACATGGATCCCAGCAGCAACCAGCCCATCAGACCCTGCAGCAACCAGCAGATCTGACCCAGTAGCGACCAGTACATTGATCCAAACAACCAGCACATCAGACCCAGTAACAAGCAGCACATTGATCCCAGCAGCAACCAACACATCAATGCCAGCAGCATCCAACACATCAGACCATGCAGCAACCAGCAGATCTGACCCATTAACAACCAACACATGGATCCCAGCAGCAACCAGCCCATCAGACCCTGCAGCAACCAGCAGATCTGACCCAGTAGCAACCAGTACATCGATCCCAACAACCAGCGCATCGAACCAAGCAGCAACCAGCACTTCATTCCTAGTAGCATCCAGCACATCGATCCCAGCAGCAACCAGCACATCGATCCCAGCAGCAACCAGCATATCGATCCCAGCAACAACCAGCACATCAGACCCAGCAGCAACCAGCACATCAGACCCAGCAGAAACCAGCACATCAGACACAGCAGAAACTAGCTTATCAATCCCAACAACCAGCACATCGATCCCAGCAACAACCAGCACATCGATCCCAGCAGCAACCAGAACATCAACCCCAGTAGCAACCAGTACATCAACCCCAGCAACAACCAGCACATCAGACCCAGCAGCAACCAGCACATCGATCCCAGCAACAACCAGCACATCAGACACTGCAGCAAACAACACATCGATCCCAACAGCAACTAGCACATCAGACCCACCAGCAACCAACATATCGATCCCACCAGCAACCAGCACATCAACGCCAGCAACATCCAGCACATCAGACCCAGCTGCAACCAATTCATCAGACACAACAGCAACAAGCACATCAGACTCAGCAGCATCCAGCATGTTGATCCCAGCAGCAACCAGCACATTGATCCTAGCAGCAACCAGCAGACCTGACCCAGTAGCAATCAGCACATCGATCCCAACAACCAGCACATCAGACCCAGCAACATCCAGCCCATCAGACCCTGCAGCAACCAGCAGATCTGACCCAGTAGCAACCAGCACATCGATCCCAACAACCAGCACATCAGACCCAGCAACATCCAGCACATTAGACCCAGCAGCAACCAGCACATCGATGCCAGCAGCAACCAGCACATCAGACCCTGCAGCAACCAGCACATTGATCCCAACAATAACCAGCATATCAGACCCAGCAGCAAATAGCAGATTGAACCAAGCAGCAACCAGCACTTCATTCCCAGTAGCAACCAGCACTTCGATCTCAGCAGCAACCCACACATCAGACCCTGCAGCAACCAGCACACCAGACCCTGTAGTAACCAGCACATTGATCCCAACAACCCGCACATCAGACCCAGCAGCAACCAGCACACCAGACCCTGTAGTAACCAGCACATTGATCCCAACAACCCGCACATCAGACCCAGCAGCAACCAGCACACCAGACCCTGTAGTAACCAGCACATTGATCCCAACAACCCGCACATCAGACCCAGCAGCAACCAGCACACCAGACCCAGTAGCAACCAGCACATCAATCCCAGCAGCAACCCGCACATTGATCCCAACAACAACCCGCACATCAGACCCAGTAGCAACCATCACATCAGACCCAGTAGCAACCAGCACATCAATCCCAGCAGCAACCCGCACATCGATCCCAACAACAACCAGCACACCAGACCCTGCAGCAACCAGCATATCAGACCCAGTAGCAACCAGCACATCAATCCCAGCAGCAACCAGCATATCAGACCCAGTAGCAACTAGAACATCGATCCCAGCAGCAACCAGCACATCAGACCCAGCAGCAACTAGAACATCGATCCCAGCAGCAACCAGCACATCAGACCCTGCAGCAATCAGCTCTTCATTCCCAGCAGCAACCAGCACATCAATCCCAAAAACAACTAGCACATCAGACCCTGCAGCAATCAGCTCTTCATTCCCAGCAGCAACCAGCACTTCATTCCCAACAAATACCAGCACATCAGAACCATTAGCAACCAGCACATCAATCTCAGAAGCAACAAGCACATCAGACACAGCAACTAGCACATCGA
The DNA here is from genome assembly GCF_037043375.1 of Chiloscyllium plagiosum. Lineage (NCBI taxonomy): Eukaryota > Metazoa > Chordata > Chondrichthyes > Orectolobiformes > Hemiscylliidae > Chiloscyllium > Chiloscyllium plagiosum. The sequence continues at coordinate 17,795,258 of NW_028270176.1, forward strand.
TCCCAGCAGCAACCAGCACATCGATCCTGACAACCAGCACATCAATCCCAGCAGCAACCAGCACATCGATCCCAGCAGCAACCCACACATCAGATCCAGCAGCAACCATCACATCGACTTTAGCGACAACCAGTACATCAGACCCAGTAGCAACTAGAACATCAATCCCAGCAGCAACCAGCATATCAGACCCAGTTACAACCAGAACATCACACCCAGCAGCAACCAGAACATCGATCCCAGCAGCAACCAGCACATCAGACCCTGCAGCAATCAGCTCTTCATTCCCAGCAGCAACCAGCACTTCATTCCCAACAAATACCAGCACATCAGAACCATTAGCAACCAGCACATCAATCTCAGAAGCAACAAGTACATCAGACACAGCAACTAGCACATCGATCCCAGCAGCAACCAGCACATTGATCCTAGCAGCAACCAGCAGATCTGACCCAGTAGCAACCAGTACATCGATCCAAACAACCAGCACATCAGACCCACCAGCAACAAGCACATCGATCCCAGCAGCAACCATCACATCGATCCCAGCAGCAACCAGCATATCGATCCCAGCAGCAACCAGCACATCAGACCCAGCAGCAACCAGCACATCAGACCCAGCAGAAACCAGCACATCAGACACAGCAGAAACTAGCTTATCAATCCCAACAACCAGCACATCGATCCCAGCAACAACCAGCACATCGATCCCAGCAGCAACCAGAACATCAACCCCAGTAGCAACCAGTACATCAACCCCAGCAACAACCAGCACATCAGACCCAGCAGCAACCAGCACATCGATCCCAGCAACAACCAGCACATCAGACACTGCAGCAAACAACACATCGATCCCAGCAGCAACTAGCACATCAGACCCACCAGCAACCAACATATCGATCCCACCAGCAACCAGCACACCAACGCCAACAGCATCCAGCACATCAGACCCAGCAGCAACCAATTCATCAGATATAACAGCAACAAACACATCAGACTCAGCAGCATCCAGCATGTTGATCCCAGCAGCAACCAGCACATTGATCCTAGCAGCAACCAGCAGATCTGACCCAGTAGCAACCAGTACATTGATCCAAACAACCAGCACATCAGACCCAGTAACAAGCAGCACATTGATCCCAGTAGCAACCAACACATCAATGCCAGCAGCATCCAACACATCAGACCATGCAGCAACCAGCAGATCTGACCCAGTAACAACCAACACATGGATCCCAGCAGCAACCAGCCCATCAGACCCTGCAGCAACCAGCACACCAGACCCAGTAGCAACCAGCACATCAATCCCAGCAGCAACCCGCACATCGATCCCAACAACAACCCGCACATCAGACCCAGTAGCAACCATCACATCAGACCCAGTAGCAACCAGCACATCAATCCCAGCAGCAACCCGCACATCGATCCCAACAACAACCAGCACACCAGACCCTGCAGCAAACAGCATATCAGACCCAGTAGCAACCAGCACATCAATCCCAGCAGCAACCAGCATATCAGACCCAGTAGCAACCAGCACATCAATCCCAGCAGCAACCAGCATATCAGACCCAGTAGCAACCAGCACATCAATCCCAGCAGCAACCAGCACATCAATCCCAAAAACAACTAGCACATCAGACCCTGCAGCAATCAGCTCTTCATTCCCAGCAGCAACCAGCACTTCATTCCCAACAAATACCAGCACATCAGAACCATTAGCAACCAGCACATCAATCCCAGCAGCAACCAGCACATCGATCCCAGCAGCAACCCACACATCAGATCCAGCAGCAACCATCACATCGACTTTAGCGACAACCAGTACATCAGACCCAGTAGCAACCAGCACATCAGGCCCAGTAGCAACCAGAACATCAATCCCAGCAGCAACCAGCATATCAGACCCAGTTACAACCAGAACATCACACCCATCAGCAACCAGCACATCAATCCCAGCAACAACCAGCACATCAGACCCATTAGCAGCCAGCACATCAATCTCAGCAGCAACCAGCACATCAGACACAGCAGCAACCAGCACATCAGACCCAGCAGCAACCAGCACATCAACCCCAGCAGCAACCCGCACATCAGACCCATTAGCAACCAGCACATCAGACCCAGCAGCAACCAGCACATCAGACCCAGCAGCAACCAACACATTGATCCCAGCAGCAACCAGCACCTCAGACCCAGCTGCAACCAGCGCATCAGTCCCAGCAGGAAAAAGGACATCAAACTATGAGACTGTGTTATCCCACACCATCATTGGTAATCCTGCCTCTCCGTTGAGAGCCGACTCTTCCCAGATTGGAGGGAAAGAGGCCAGATGGAGTGAAGGCAAGTTTCTTTCCCCGTTTGCTGAGTGCAGACGTGTCTTCCCTCTTCCTCAGGGTCAGGCCCATTGTCGGTGTTTGTAGGGACTGGGAGTGGGGATTGACCTGTTCCCATGATGCAGTAGGGCGTCCACCTCAGCACTGAGACAGGAACGGTGGCAATGTCTCCCCCCCCCCCCCCCCCCCCCGCCCCCCCACCTCCTGCCCCTCAAGCGGTGTAGGGTCATATTCTCCAAAACACAAAAACACAAGATTCCTTGAGATATCCCAACCCAATCTAGAACCACCTGCCAGCACCCGGCCCGTATCCCTCCAAACTCTCTCTATTCATATACCCATCCAGATGCTCTTAAATGTTCTGGACTTCCTGATCCCAGGGAAAAGACCTTATCTATTTATCCTATCCATGCCCCTCATAATTTTATAAACCTCTATAAGGTCACCCCTCAGCCTCTGACGCTCCAGGGAAAACAGCCCCAGCCTGTTCAGCCTCTCCCTGTAGCTCAAATCCTCCAACCCTGGCAACATCCTTGTAAATCTATTCTGAACCCTTTCAAGTTTCACATCTTTCCGATAGGAAGGAGACCAGAATTGCACGCAATATTCCAACAGTGGCCTTACCAATGTCCTGTACAGCCGCAACATGACCTCCCAACTCCTGTACTCAATACTCTGACCAATAAAGGAAAGCATACCAAACACCTTCTTCACTATCCTATCTACCTGCAACTCCACTTTCAAGGAGCTATGAACCTGCACTCCAAGGTCTCTTTGTTCAGCAACACTCCCTCAGACCTTACCATTAAGTATACAAGTCGTGCTAAGATTTGCTTTCCCAAAATGCAGCACCTCGCATTTATCTGAATTAAACTCCATCTGCCACTTCTCAGCCCATTGGCCCATCTGGTCCAGATCCTGTTGTAATCCTGAGGTAACCCTCTTCACTGTCCACTACACCCTCCAATTTTGGTGTCACTTGCAAACTTACTAACTGTACCTCTTATGCTCACATCCAAATCATTTATGTAAATGACAAAAAGTAGAGGACCCAGCACCGATCCTTGTGGCACTCCACTGGTCACAGGCCTCCAGTCTGAAAAACAACCCCCCCACCACCACCCTCTGTCTTCTACCTTTGAGCCAGTTCTGCATCCAAATGTCTAGTTCTCCCTGTATTCCATAAGATCTAACCTTGTTAACCAGTCTCCCATGGGGACTGGTTGAACACCTTACTGAAGTCCATATAGATCACATCTACCACTCTGCCCTCATCAATCCTCTTTGTTACTTCCTCAAAAACCTCAATCAAGTTTGTGAGACATGATTTCACTCGCACAAAGCCATGTTGACTATCCCTAATCAGTCCTTGCCTTTCCAAATACATGTACATCCTGTTCCTCAGGATTCCCTCCAACAACTTGCCCACCACCGAGGTCAGGCTCACTGGTCTATAGTTCCCTGGCTTGTCCTTACCACCTTCTTAAACAGTGGCACCACGTTTCCCAACCTCCAGTCTTCTGGCACCTCACCTGTGACTATCGATGGTACAAATATCTCAGCAAGAGGCCCAGCAATCACTTCTCTAGCTTCCCACAGAGTTCTCGGGTACACCTGATCAGGTCCTGGGGATTTATCCACCTTTACACTTTTCAAGACATCCAGCACTTACTCCTCTGTAATCTGGACATTTTGCAAGATGTCACCATCTATTTCCCTACAGTCTATATCTTCCATATCCTTTTCCACAGTAAATACTGATGCAAAATACTCATTTAGTATCTCCCCCATTTCCTGTGGCACCACACAAAGGCTGCCTTGCTGATCTTTGAGGGGCCCTATCTCTCCCTCATTACCATTTTGTCCTTAATGTACTTGTAAAAACCCTTTGGTTTTTACCAAATCCTTAATTCTATTTGCCAAAGCTATCTCATGACCCCTTTTTGCCCTCCTGATTTCCCTCTTAAGTATACTCCTACTTCCTTTATACTCTTCTAAGGATTCACTCGATCTATCCTGTCTGTACCTGACATATGCTTCCTTCCTTTTCTGAACCAAACCCTCAATTTGTTTACCTGCGAACATCTGCTCCCAATCAGCTTTCGAAAGTTCTTGCCTAATACCGTCAAAATTGGCCTTTCTCCAATTTAGAACTTCAACTTTTAGATCTGGTCTATCCTTTTCCATCACTATTTTAAATCTTAATAGAGTTATGGTCGCTGGCCCCAAAGTGCTCCCCCACTGACACCTCAGTCACCTGCCCTGCCTTATTTCCCAAGAGTAGATGAAGTTTGGCACCTTCTCTAGTAGGTACATCCACATACTGAATCAGAACATTGTCTTGTATGCACTTCACAAATTCCTCTCCATCTAAACCCTTAACACTATGGCAGTCCCAGTCTATGTTTGGAAAGTTAAAATCCGCTATCATAGATTCAGAGGTTCTGAAAATATCTCCATGTGATACTGGGTTTATTATTGTCACATGCACCGAGATACAGTGAAAAGTATTGTTCTGTATGATATCCAGACAAATCACACCTTACAGAAGTACATCAGGGTAATGGAACAGAATGCAGAATATAGTGTTCCAGCCACAGGGAAGATGCAGAGAAAGATCAACTCTAACATATGTACGGTCAGGTCATTAGTCTGATAACAGCGGGGAAGAAGCTGTTCTCGAATCTGTTGGTACGTGTTTCCAAACCTTTGTATTTTCTGCCTGATGGAAGAGGGTGGGAGAGAGTATTCCCGGGCTGGGAAGGCTCTTGGATGTTAATTACTTGCCCGAGGCAGTGGGAAGTGTAGATGGAGATAACGGGGGGAAGGCTGCTTTGTGTGACGGACTGGGCTGTGTTCACATCTCTCTGTAATTTCTTGTGCTCCATACCAAGCTGTGATGCATCTGGATAGGATACTTTCTGTGGGGCATCGACAGAAATTGTTGCAGACGGGGTGAAGCTAAACAAATGATGTGGTGAAGTTCTAACTCCAGCCTGTTTACCGTAGACAGTGGGACTAAGACACTTAGACACATTGAACAACGCTGTGAGGATCCCTCTGAAGATGTTTCGTTGAGAACTGGAAAGGTGTTTATCTCCAGGAGCAGCCGTCTCTGTGGCTCAGACCGACGTAATGACCAGACAGTAGCAGGTGAGGATCACAGTGAGGTCTGTCTTGATTCAGACCCACATGAAAACCCCAGGTGGGGGGGGGGGTGGTGGGCGGGTGGGGGGGGGGTGGTTGGGGAAGGTGATGAACGTCAGGTTTGGGGAGTTGTGTTGGGGGGAGGGGATGTGACGATTTGAGGGGAGGACAGTTTGGCCCTTGAACCAAAAAGAAGGCATCTTCTCTTTTTCCCTTTGTGCTTTCAGAGCCTGCTAACACCACCCTGAATGGACTGCAATGTTTCGGATGCTTCAGCCCATCCATGGCCTCCTGCCTGGCCAATCGTCAGACGGTGAAGTGTGTGGGTCTGGAGAATCGCTGTGTGAATGGAACAGGCCATCAGAGATTGTGTACGTAGATACACTCCATCCTCCACTGCTCTCTCCCCACCTCGGTAACTGAGCTTCAGGGTCAATGTCGAACTCTCTCCCAGCTTTGGGAGATTGAAGGGAGCCATTGTTCAGGAGAATGGAATGATGGGATAGAACAGGACAGGATGAGGCCATTCAGCCCATTCTTGTCCACCAGGGTGCAGTACAGACTGGGTTCCCTCCTTGAACCAGTTGTCAGTCCACAGTCTGTCTGCAGAGGGAGAGGTGGGTCATTGGCTGGTGCTGAATGGGAACATCTTTCAGCCCCAATCTCACCTGGGCCTGAGGCCTGGGGCCTGGGCTTGGGCCTGGAACCTGTGGCTGGGCCTTGGCCTGGACCTACACTCTCTGTGGGCCTCAGCACTTGGCTCGGGACCATCCCCTGACAGAGAGCCTCTGACAGGGAATGCGTCTGAGTCTGGGCCCCTCCACAAATCCAGCTCTCACCCCCGAGCAGCTTTCACCCCCCACCCCCAACCCCAGGGGTCTGTTGGAGTGAGTTTTCATGCCCTTGGTCTGGCTCTCAGCCTCACAGCCCACACCCAGCCATTGCTCAGAATGTAACGTCCTACAGGTATCCCCTGCTTTTGGAAAGTTCACTTTCCCCCACCTCCCTTTTCAGAAAGACCTACATTCGTACCTGTTTTCACTCACTGAAAGAAATCCAGAGGATTTTCACTTTTACCAGAAAAGGAACTGATTCTTCACTTTGTGTCATTTCGGCTTCTGAAAGGTTTCATCGGAACGCTCTACTTTCGGATCGCGGGTGAAAGGTTACCTCTCCCCAGGAACCCACCAACCCCAGCCCAGCTCAGTGATCCTCCAATCACAGGCTCCCGCTCTCGCTGATCCTCCAATCACAGACTCCCACTCTCAGTGATCCTCCAATCAAAGTCTCCCTCTCTCACTGACCCTCCAATCACAGCCTCCCGCTCTCACTGACCCTCCAGTCACAGCCTCTCTCTCTCTCACCTATCCTCCAATCACAGCCTCCCTCTCCCACTGACCCTCCAATCACAGCCTCCCTCTCTCTCACCGATTCTCCAATCACAGGCTCCCTCTCCCACTGACCCTCCAATCACAGCCTCCTGCTCTCACTGACCCTCCAATCACAGGCTCCCTCTCCCACTGACCCTCCAATCACAGGCTCCCTCTCCCACTGACCCTCCAATCACAGCCTCCCTCTCTCACCGACCCTCCAATCACAGCCTCCCTCTCCCACTGATTCTCCAATCACAGGCTCCCTCTCCCACTGACCCTCCAATCACAGCCTCCCGCTCTCACTGACCCTCCAATCACAGCCTCCCTCTCTCACTGACCCTCCAATCACAGGCTCCCTCTCCAACTGACCCTCCAATCACAGCCTCCCTCTCCCAATGATCCTCCAATCACAGCCTCCCTCTCTCACCGACCCTCCAATCATAGCCTCCCGCTCTCACTGACCCTCCAAACACTGCCCAGCAAACTGATCCTCCAATCAAAACTTCTCTCCATCACAAATCGTCCAATCACAGGCTCCCTCTAACACTGACCCTCCAATCACAGCTTCCCTCTATCGCCGAGTCTCCATTCATACCATCCTTCTGTCCCTGACTCTGCAATCACAGCGCAACTCAGTGATCCTCCAATCACAGGTTTCCTCTCACTCCCTGACCTTCCAATCGTAGTCTCCTCTATCGATGAGCTTCCCATCAGTCAAGCTCACTGACCGTCTAATCATAGAGCAGGTCACTGATCCTCCAATTACAGCCTCCCGCTCTCACTGACTCGCTAATCACAGCCTCCCTCTCCCACTGATCCTCTAATCACAGGCTCCCTCTCCCACTGATCCTCCAATCACAGCCTCCCTCTCCCACTGATCCTCCAATCACAGGCTCCCTCTCCCATTGATCCTCCAATCACAGGCTCCCTCTCCCACTGACCCTCCAATCACAGGCTCCCTCTCTCACCGATCCTCCAATTACAGCCTCCCGCTCTCACTGACTCGCTAATCACAGTCTCCCTCTCCCACTGATCCTCTAATCACAGGCTCCCTCTCCCACTGATCCTCCAATCACAGCCTCCCTCTCCCACTGATCCTCCAATCACAGGCTCCCTCTCCCATTGATCCTCCAATCACAGGCTCCCTCTCCCACTGACCCTCCAATTACAGCCTCCCTCTCTCACCGATCCTCCAATTACAGCCTCCCGCTCTCACTGACTCGCTAATCACAGCCTCCCTCTCCCACTGCTCCTCCAATCACAGGCTCCCTCTCTCACTGACTCGCTAATCACAGTCTCCCTCTCCCACTGATCCTCCAATCACAGGCTCCCTCTCCCACTGATCCTCCAATCACAGCCTCCCTCTCCCACTGATCCTCCAATCACAGGCTCCCTCTCCCACTGATCCTCCAATCACAGCCTCCCTCACCCACTGACCCTCCAATCACAGCCTGCCTCTCTCACCGATCCTCCAATCACAGGCTTCCTCTTCCACTGACCCTCCAATCACAGGCTCCCTCTCCCACTGACCCTCCAATCACAGGCTCCCCCTCCCATTGATCCTCCAATCACAGGCTCCCTCTCCCACTGACCCTCCAATCACAGCCTCCCTCTCCCACCGACCCTCCAATCACAGGCTCCCTCTCCCACCGACCCTCCAATCACAGGCTCGCTCTCCCATTGATCCTCCAATCACAGGCTCCCTCTCCCATTGATCCTCCAATCACAGGCTCCCTCTCCCACTGACCCACCAATCACAGCCTCCCTCTCCCACCGACCCTCCAATCACAGGCTCCCTCTCCCACCGATCCTCCAATCACAGCCTCCCTCTCCCACTGACCCTCCAATCACAGGCTCCCTCTCCCATTGATCCTCCAATCACAGGCTCCCTCTCCCACTGATCCTCCAATCACAGCCTCCCTCTCCCACTGACCCTCCAATTACAGCCTCCCTCTCCCATTGATCCTCCAATCACAGGCTCCCTCGCCCACTGATCCTCCAATCACAGGCTCCCTCTCCCACCGACCCTCCAATCACAGGCTCCCTCTCCCACCGACCCTCCAATCACAGCCTCCCTCTCCCACTGACACTCCAATTACAGCCTCAAACTCTCATTGATCCTCCAATCACAGACTCCCTCTCCAACTGACCCTCCAATCACAGCCTCCTGCTCTCACTGACCCTCCAATCACAGGCTCCCTCTCCCACTGACCCTCCAATCACAGCCTCCCTCTCTCACCGACCCTCCAATCACAGCCTCCCTCTCCCACTGATTCTCCAATCACAGGCTCCCTCTCCCACTGACCCTCCAATCACAGCCTCCCGCTCTCACTGACCCTCCAATCACAGCCTCCCTCTCTCACTGACCCTCCAATCACAGGCTCCCTCTCCAACTGACCCTCCAATCACAGCCTCCCTCTCCCAATGATCCTCCAATCACAGCCTCCCTCTCTCACCGACCCTCCAATCATTGCCTCCCGCTCTCACTGACCCTCCAAACACTGCCCAGCAAACTGATCCTCCAATCAAAACTTCTCTCCATCACAAATCGTCCAATCACAGGCTCCCTCTAACACTGACCCTCCAATCACAGCTTCCCTCTATCGCCGAGTCTCCATTCATACCATCCTTCTGTCCCTGACTCTGCAATCACAGCGCAACTCAGTGATCCTCCAATCACAGGTTTCCTCTCACTCCCTGACCTTCCAATCGTAGTCTCCTCTATCGATGAGCTTCCCATCAGTCAAGCTCACTGACCGTCTAATCATAGAGCAGGTCACTGATCCTCCAATTACAGCCTCCCGCTCTCACTGACTCGCTAATCACAGCCTCCCTCTCCCACTGATCCTCTAATCACAGGCTCCCTCTCCCACTGATCCTCCAATCACAGCCTCCCTCTCCCACTGATCCTCCAATCACAGGCTCCCTCTCCAACTGACCCTCCAATCACAGCCTCCCTCTCCCAATGATCCTCCAATCACAGGCTCCCTCTCTCACCGACCCTCCAATCATAGCCTCCCGCTCTCACTGACCCTCCAAACACTGCCCAGCAAACTGATCCTCCAATCAAAACTTCTCTCCATCACAAATCGTCCAATCACAGGCTCCCTCTAACACTGACCCTCCAATCACAGCTTCCCTCTATCGCCGAGTCTCCATTCATACCATCCTTCTGTCCCTGACTCTGCAATCACAGCGCAACTCAGTGATCCTCCAATCACAGGTTTCCTCTCACTCCCTGACCTTCCAATTGTAGTCTCCTCTATCGATGAGCTTCCTATCAGTCAAGCTCACTGACCGTCTAATCATAGAGCAGGTCACTGATCCTCCAATTACAACCTCCCGCTCTCACTGACTCGCTAATCACAGCCTCCCTCTCCCACTGCTCCTCCAATCACAGGCTCCCTCTCTCACTGACTCGCCAATCACAGCCTCCCTCTCTCACTGATCCTCCAATCACAGCCTGCCTCTCTCACCGATCCTCCAATCACAGCCTCCCTCTTCCACTGACCCTCCAATCACAGGCTCCCTCTCCCACTGACCCTCCAATCACAGGCTCCCCCTCCCATTGATCCTCCAATCACAGGCTCCCTCTCCCACTGACCCTCCAATCACAGCCTCCCTCTCCCACCGACCCTCCAATCACAGGCTCCCTCTCCCATTGATCCTCCAATCACAGGCTCCCGCTCTCACTGACCCTCCAATCACAGCCTCCCTCTCTCACTGATCCTCCAATCACAGCCTCCCTCTCCCACCGACCCTCCAATCACAGGCTCGCTCTCCCATTGATCCTCCAATCACAGGCTCCCTCTCCCATTGATCCTCCAATCACAGGCTCCCTCTCCCACTGATCCTCCAATCACAGCCTCCCTCTCCCACTGACCCTCCAATTACAGCCTCCCTCTCCCATTGATCCTCCAATCACAGGCTCCCTCTCCCACTGATCCTCCAATCACAGGCTCCCTCTCCCACCGACCCTCCAATCACAGGCTCCCTCTCCCACCGACCCTCCAATCACAGCCTCCCTCTCCCACTGACCCTCCAATTACAGCCTCAAACTCCCATTGATCCTCCAATCACAGGCTCCCTCTCCCACTGATCCTCCAATCACAGGCTCCCTCTCCCACCGACCCTCCAATCACAGCCTCCCTCTCCCACTGATCCTCCAATCACAGGCTCCCTCTCCCATTGATCCTCCAATCACAGGCTCCCTCTCCCATTGATCCTCCAATCACAGGCTCCCTCTCCCACTGACCCTCCAATTACAGCCTCCCTCTCTCACCGATCCTCCAATCACAGCCTCCCTCTCTCTCACCGATCCTCCAATCAGGACAGTGACCCAGTTTCCTGTCAGGGATCCACTCTGTTGCGATGTGATCTGTTCTCTGTTCTGCCCCGCAGTGTCAGATATTGGCCCAGATGTTGTTTTTAAAGGATGTGCTTCGGCGAATCAGTGCGGAGGGCGGATGGATTTGCAAACGTTGGGTTTGTTGCTAAGCGACCTGTCCTGCTGTGAAGGCTCTTTGTGTAATGGAGACACAGGGATCACCACCACAGTGGATCCAGGTAAAGGTGACACAGGCTCGGTGGGAGGGACCCAGTGACCGTCCCCCCTTCAGATCCCCACTGTCCCCAGGCAATAATGGCGTCTAGATCCTGCACCAGATCCCCTCGGATTGTGCTGCTGCAGTTGGATCCCCTCACTTTAAGCTCATCGACCGATCCCTCTGACCCGTTCCCCCTCAGTCCCTGTTCCCCTTAAATGCATTGAACGAGCCATCCCAACCACTGCCTGTGGTCATGAGTTCAACTCCCCCCAGAGGGACATTTCTTCCCTGTTCCTCACTGGATGCAGGAGAGACTATCGTGTGTCCCGATCCCCCACACTCCTTCAGGATGTTTTAATCAGGTAAGCAACCTTCCTGAAATCTCCTGGCATTTTGGGGTTGGGTGGGGAAGGGGGTCAGTGTGATGGTTACTGCTGAGGAAGGTGGGAGCGCTCGCTGTGCTGTCTTTAATATCCCACCCAGTCTAATCCCACTCTCCCCCTCACTCCCCACACCCTTTAATATCCCACCCAGTCTAATCCCACTCTCCCCCACACTCCCAACACCCTTTAATATCCCACCCAGTCTAATCCCACTCTCCCCCGCACTCCCCACATCCTTTAATATCCAACCAGTCTAATCCCACTCTCCCGCACACTCCCAACACCCTTTAATATCCCACCCAGTCTAATCCCACTCTCCCCCTAACTCCCCGCACCCTTTAATATCCCACCCAGTCTAATCCCACTCTCCCCCTAACTCCCCACACCCTTTAATATCCCACCCAGTCTAATCCCACTCTCCCCCTCACTCCCCACACCCTTTAATATCCCACCCAGACTAATCCCATTTTCCCCTCATTCCCCACACCCTTTAATATCCCACCCAGACTAATCCCATTCTCCCCCTAACTCCCCACACCCTTTAATATCCCACCCAGTCTAATCCCACTCTCCCCCTCACTCCCCACACCCTTTAATATCCCACCCAGTCTAATCCCACTCTCTCCCTAACTCCCCACACCCTTTAATATCCCACCCAGTCTAATCCCACTCTCCCCCTCACTCCCCACACCCTTTAATATCCCACCCAGTCTAATCCCACTCTCCCCCTAACTCCCCACACCCTTTAATATCCCACCCAGTCTAATCCCACTCTCCCCCTCACTCCCCACACCCTTTAATATCCCACCCAGACTAATCCCATTCTCCCCTTCACTCCCCACACCCTTTAATATCCCACCCAGACTAATCCCATTCTCCCCCACACCCTTTAATATCCCACCCAGTCTAATCCCACTCTCCCTCTCACTCCCCATACCCATTAATATCCCACCCAGGCTAATCCCACTCTCCCCCTCACTCCCCACACCCTTTAATATCCCACCCAGTCTAATCCCACTCTCTCCCTCACTCCCCACACCCTTTAATATCCCACCCAGTCTAATCCCACTCTCTCCCTCACTCCCCACACCCTTTAATATCCCACCCAGTCTAATCCCACTCTCCCCCTCACTCCCCACACCCTTTAATATCCCACCCAGTCTAATCCCACTCTCCCTCTTACTCCCCACACCCTTTAGTATCCCACCCAGTCTAATCCCACTCTCCCGCACACTCCCAACACCCTTTAATATCCCACCCAGTCTAATCCCACTCTCCCCCTAACTCCCCGCACCCTTTAATATCCCACCCCGTCTAATCCCACTCTCCCCCTAACTCCCCACACCCTTTAATATCCCACCCAGTCTAATCCCACTCTCCCCCTCACTCCCAACACCCTTTAATATCCCACCCAGACTAATCCCATTCTCCCCCTCACTCCCCACACCCTTTAATATCCCACCCAGACGAATCCCATTCTCCCCCTAACTCCACACACCCTTTAATATCCCACCCAGTCTAATCCCACTCTCCCCCTCACTCCCCACACCCTTTAATATCCCACCCAGTCTAATCCCACTCTCCCCCTAACTCCGCACACCCTTTAATATCCCACCCAGTCTAATCCCACTCTCCACTCACTCCCCACACACTTTAATATCCCACACAGTCTAATCCCACTCTCCCCCTAACTCCCCACACCCTTTAATATCCCACCCAGTCTAATCCCACTCTCCCACTCACTCCCCACACCCTTTGATATCCCACCCAGACTAATCCCATTCTCCCCCTCACTCCCCAAACCCTTTAATATCCCACCCAGATTAATCCCATTCTCCCCCACACCCTTTAATATCCCACCCAGTCTAATCCCACTGTCCCTCTCACTCCCCATACCCATTAATATCCCACCCAGGCTAATCCCACTCTCCCCCTCACTCCCCACACCCTTTAATATCCGACCCAGTCTAATCCCACTCTCTCCCTCACTCCCCACACCCTTTAATATCCCACCCAGTCTAATCCCACTCTCTCCCTCACTCCCCACACCCTTTAATATCCCACCCAGTCTAATCCCACTCTCCCCCTCACTCCCCACACCCTTTAATATCCCACCCAGTCTAATCCCACTCTCCCTCTTACTCCCCACACCCTTTAGTATCCCACCCAGTCTAATCCCACTCTCCCCCTCACTCCCCACACCTGTTAATATCCCATCCAGTCTAATCCCACTCTCCCCTTCACACCCCACACCCTTTAATATCCCATCCAGGCTAATCCCACTCTCCCCCTCACTCCCCACACACTTTAATATCCCACCCAGGATAATCCCACTCTCCCCATCACTCCCCACACCGTTTAATATCCCATCGAGTCTAATCCCACTCTCCCCATCACTTCCCACACCCTTTAATATCCCACCCAGTCTAATCCCACTCTCCCTCTCACTCCCCACACCCTTTAATATACAACCCAGTCTAATCCCACTCTCCCTCTCACTCCCCACACCCTTTAATATACCACCCAGTCTAATCCCACTCTCCCTCTCACTCCCCACACCCTTTAATATCCCACCCACTCTAATCCCACGATCCCCCTCAGTCCCCACAATCTTTAATATTCCACCCAGTCTAATCCCACTTTCCGAATACATCTCATACCATTTAATATCCCACCCAGTCTAATCCCATTCTCTCTCAATCCCCACACCCTTTAATATCCCACATAGTCTAATCCCACTCTCCCCCTCACTCCCCACACCCTTTAATATCCCACCCAGTCGAATCCCACTCTCCCTCTCACTCCCCACTCCCTTTAATATCCCACCCAGTCAAATCCCACTCTCCCCCTCACTCCCAACACCTTTTAATATCCCACCCAGGCTAATCCCATTCTCCCCCCTCACTCCCTTTAATATCCCACCCAGTCGAATCCCACTCTCCCCCTCACTCCCCACACCCTTTAATATCCCACCCAGTCTAATCCCACTCTCCCCCTAACTCCCCACACCCTTTAATATCCCACCCAGTCTAATCCCACTCTCCCCCTCACTCCCCACACCCTTTAATATCCCACCCAGTCTAATCCCACTCTCCCCCTAACTCCCCACACCCTTTAATATCCCACCCAGTCTAATCCCACTCTCCCCCTCACTCCCCACACCCTTTAATATCCCACCCAGACTAATCCCATTCTCCCCTTCACTCCCCACACCCTTTAATATCCCACCCAGACGAATCCCATTCTCCCCCACACCCTTTAATATCCCACCCAGTCTAATCCCACTCTCCCTCTCACTCCCCATACCCATTAATATCCCACCCAGGCTAATCCCACTCTCCCCCTCACTCCCCACACCCTTTAATATCCCACCCAGTCTAATCCCACTCTCTCCCTCACTCCCCACACCCTTTAATATCCCACCCAGTCTAATCCCACTCTCTCCCTCACTCCCCACACCCTTTAATATCCCACCCAGTCTAATCCCACTCTCCCCCTCACTCCCCACACCCTTTAATATCCCACCCAGTCTAATCCCACTCTCCCTCTTACTCCCCACACCCTTTAGTATCCCACCCAGTCTAATCCCACTCTCCCGCACACTCCCAACACCCTTTAATATCCCACCCAGTCTAATCCCACTCTCCCCCTAACTCCCCGCACCCTTTAATATCCCACCCCGTCTAATCCCACTCTCCCCCTAACTCCCCACACCCTTTAATATCCCACCCAGTCTAATCCCACTCTCCCCCTCACTCCCAACACCCTTTAATATCCCACCCAGACTAATCCCATTCTCCCCCTCACTCCCCACACCCTTTAATATCCCACCCAGACGAATCCCATTCTCCCCCTAACTCCACACACCCTTTAATATCCCACCCAGTCTAATCCCACTCTCCCCCTCACTCCCCACACCCTTTAATATCCCACCCAGTCTAATCCCACTCTCCCCCTAACTCCCCACACCCTTTAATATCCCACCCAGTCTAATCCCACTCTCCACTCACTCCCCACACCCTTTAATATCCCACACAGTCTAATCCCACTCTCCCCCTAACTCCCCACACCCTTTAATATCCCACCCAGTCTAATCCCACTCTCCCACTCACTCCCCACACCCTTTAATATCCCACCCAGACTAATCCCATTCTCCCCCTCACTCCCCAAACCCTTTAATATCCCACCCAGACTAATCCCATTCTCCCCCACACCCTTTAATATCCCACCCAGTCTAATCCCACTGTCCCTCTCACTCCCCATACCCATTAATATCCCACCCAGGCTAATCCCACTCTCCCCCTCACTCCCCACACCCTTTAATATCCGACCCAGTCTAATCCCACTCTCTCCCTCACTCCCCACACCCTTTAATATCCCACCCAGTCTAATCCCACTCTCTCCCTCACTCCCCACACCCTTTAATATCCCACCCAGTCTAATCCCACTCTCCCCCTCACTCCCCACACCCTTTAATATCCCACCCAGTCTAATCCCACTCTCCCTCTTACTCCCCACACCCTTTAGTATCCCACCCAGTTTAATCCCACTCTCCCCCTCACTCCCCACACCTGTTAATATCCCATCCAGTCTAATCCCACTCTCCCCTTCACACCCCACACCCTTTAATATCCCATCCAGGCTAATCCCACTCTCCCCCTCACTCCCCACACACTTTAATATCCCACCCAGGCTAATCCCACTCTCCCCATCACTCCCCACACCGTTTAATATCCCATCGAGTCTAATCCCACTCTCCCCATCACTTCCCACACCCTTTAATATCCCACCCAGTCCAATCCCACTCTCCCTCTCACTCCCCACACCCTTTAATATACCACCCAGTCTAATCCCACTCTCCCTCTCACTCCCCACACCCTTTAATATCCCACCCACTCTAATCCCACGATCCCCCTCAGTCCCCACAATCTTTAATATTCCACCCAGTCTAATCCCACTTTCCGAATACATCTCATACCATTTAATATCCCACCCAGTCTAATCCCATTCTCTCTCAATCCCCACACCCTTTAATATCCCACATAGTCTAATCCCACTCTCCCCCTCACTCCCCACACCCTTTAATATCCCACCCAGTCGAATCCCACTCTCCCTCTCACTCCCCACTCCCTTTAATATCCCACCCAGTCAAATCCCACTCTCCCCCTCACTCCCAACACCTTTTAATATCCCACCCAGGCTAATCCCATTCTCCCCCCTCACTCCCTTTAATATCCCACCCAGTCTAATCCCACTCTCCCCATCACTCCCCACACCGTTTAATACCCCATCGAGTCTAATTCCACTCTCCCCCTCACTCCCCACAACCCTTAATATCCCACCCACTCTAAACCCACGATCCCCCTCAGTCCCCACAATCTTTAATATTCCACCCAGTCGAATCCCACTTTCCCATTACATCTCATACCATTTAATATCCCACCCAGTCTAATCCCACTCTCCCCCTCACTCCCCACACCCTTTACTATCCCACCCAGTCTAATCCCACTGTCCCCCCACACCCCAGTCTCTTTACTCTCCCACCCAGTCTAATCCCACTGTCCCCCCACACCCCAGTCTCTTTAATATCCCAGCCAGTCTAATCCCACTCTCTTCCTCACTCCCCACACCCTTTAATATCCCATCCAGTCTAATCCTACTCTCCCCCTCACTCCCCACACCCTTTAATATCCCAACCAGGCTAATCCCACTCTCCCCCTCACTCCCCACACCCTTTAATATCCCACCCAGGCTAATCCCACTCTCCCCCTCACACCCCACACTCTTTAATATCCCACCCAGACTAATCTCACTCTCCCCCTCACTCCCCACACCCTTTAATATCCCACCCAGTCTAATCCCATTCTCCACCTCTCTCCCCACACCCTTTAATATCCCACCCAGTCTAATCCAATTCTCCCCCTCACTCCCCACACCCTTTAATATCCCACCCAGTCTAATCCCATTCTCCCTCTCACTCCCCACACCCTTAAATATCCCACCCATTCTAATCCCACTCTCTCCCTCACTCCCCACACCCTTTAATATCCCACCCAGTCTAATCCCACTCTCTCCCTCACTCCCCACACCCTTTAATATCCCACCCAGTCTAATCCCACTCTCCCCCTCACTCCCCACACCCTTTATAATCCCACATAGTCTAATCCCACTCTCCCCCTCAGTCCCCACACCCTTTAATATCCCACCCAGTCTAATACCACTCTCCCCCTCACTCCCCAGTCCCATTAATATCCCACCCAGTCTAATCCCACTCTCCCCCTCACTCCCCACACCCTTTAATATCCCTCCCAGACTAATCCCATTCTTCCCCACACCCTTTAATATCCCACCCAGTCTAATCCCACTCTCCCTATTACTCCCCACTCCCTTTAATATCCCACCCAGGCTAATCCCTCTCTCCCCCTCACTCACCACACCCTTTAATATCCCATCCAGTCTAATCCCACTCTCCCCCCTCAAACCCCGCATCCTTTAATATCCCACCCAGTCTAATCCCATTCTCCCCCTCACTCCCCACACCCTTAAATATCCCACCCATTCTAATCCCACTCTCCCCCCTCACTCCCTTTCATATCCCACCCAGTCTAATCCCACTCTCCCCATCACTCCCCACACCGTTTAATATCCCATTGAGTCTAATCCCACTCTCCCCATCACTCCCCACACCCTTTAATATCCCACCCAGTCTAATCCCACTCTCCCCCTCACTCCCCACACCCTTTAATATCCCACCCAGTCTAATCCCACTCTCCCCCTCACTCCCCACACCCTTTAAAATCCTACCCAGTCTAATCCCACTCTCCCCCTCACTCCCCACACCCTTTAATATCCGACTCAGTCTAATCCCATTCTCCCCCTCACTCCCCACACCCTTAAATATCCCACCCAGTCTAATCCCACTCTCCCCATCACTCCCCACACCGTTTAATATCCCATTGAGTCTAATCCCACTCTCCCCATCACTCCCCACACCCTTTAATGTCCCTCCCAGTCTAATCCCACTCTCCCCCTCACTCCTCACACCCTTTAATATCCCACTCAATCTAATCCCACTCTCCCCCTCACACCCCAGTCCCTTTAATATGCCACCCAGTAAAATTCCATTCTCTCTCCTCACACTACACACCCTTTAATATATCACCCAGTCTAATCCCACTCTCCCCCTCACTCCCCACACCCTTAAATATCCCACCCAGTCTAATCCCACTCTCCCCATCACTCCCAACACCGTTTAATATCCCATTGAGTCTAATCCCACTCTCCCCATCACTTCCCACACCCTTTAATATCCCACCCAGTCTAATCCCACCCTCCATCTCACTCCCTACACCCTTTAATATCCCACCCAGTCTAATCCCACTCTCCCCCTCACTCCCCACAACCTTTAATATCCCACCCAGTCTAATCCCACTCTCCCCCTCATTCCCCACACCCTTTATTATCCCACCCAGTCTAATCCCACTCTCGCTCCTCACTTTAATATCCCACCCAGTCCAATCCCACTCTCCTCCTCACACCCCACACTCTTTAATATCCCACCTAGACTAACCCCACTCTCCCCCTCACTCCCCACTTCCTTTAATATCCCACCCAGTTTTATCCCACTCTCCCCCACACTCCCCACACCCTTCAATATCCCACCCAGTCTAATCCCACTCTCCCCATCACACCCCACACCCTTTAATATCCCACCCAGTCTAATCCCACTCTCCCCCTCACACCCCACACCCTTTAATCTCCCACCCAGTCTAATCCCACTCTCCCCATCACTCCCAACACCGTTTAATATCCCATTGAGTCTAATCCCACTCTCCCCATCACTTCCCACACCCTTTAATATCCCACCCAGTCTAATCCCACCCTCCATCTCACTCCCTACACCCTTTAATATCCCACCCAGTCTAATCCCACTCTCCCCCACACTCCCCACACCCTTTAATATCCCACCCAGTCTAATCCCACTCTCCCCCTCACACCCGACACCCTTTAATATCCCACCCAGTCTAATCCCACTCTCCCCCTCACGCCCCACAGCCTTTAATAACCCACTCAATCTAATCACACTGTCCCCCCACACCCCAGTCCCTTTAATATCCCTCCCAGTAAAATTCCACTTTCTCTCCTCACACTCCACGCCCTTTAATACCCCACCCAGTGTACCCCACTCTCCCCTTCACTCCGAACACCCTTTAATATCCCACCCTGTCTAATCCCAGTCTCCCCTGCGCTCCCCGAAAGCTTTAATATACCACCCAGTCCAATCCCACTCTCCCCATCATTACCCACACCCTTTAATGTCCCTCCCAGTCTAATCCCACTCTCCCCCTCACTCCTCACACCCTTTAATATCCCACTCAATCTAATCCCACTGTCCCCCCACATCCCAGTCCCTTGAATATCCCACCCAGTAAAATTCCATTCTCTCTCCTCACACTACACACCCTATAATATACCACCCAGTCTAATCCCACTCTCCCCCTCACTCCCCACACCCTTTAATATCCCACCCAGTCTAATCCCACTCTCCCCCTCATTCCCCACACCCTTTATTATCCCACCCAGGCTAATCCCACTCTCGCTCCTCACTTTAATATCCCACCCAGTCCAATCCCACTCTCCCCCTCACACCCCACACTCTTTAATATCCCACCTAGACTAACCCCACTCTCCCCCTCACTCCCCACTTCCTTTAATATCCCACCCAGTTTTATCCCACTCTCCCCCACACTCCCCACACCCTTCAATATCCCACCCAGTCTAATCCCACTCTCGCCATCACACCCCACACCTTTTAATATCCCACCCAGTCTAATCCCACTCTCCCACTCACACCCCACACCCTTCAATCTCCCACCCAGTCTCATCCCACTCTCCCCCACACTCCCCACTCCCTTTAATATCCCACCCAGTCTAATCCCACTCTCCCCCTCATGCCCCACACCCTTTAATATCCCATCCAGTCTAATCCCACTCTCCCCCTCACTCCCCTCACCCTTTTATATCCCACCCAGTCTAATCCCACTCTCCCCCACACTCCCCACTCCCTTTAATATCCCACCCAGTCTAATCCCACTCTCCCCCTCACTCCCCACACCCTGTAATATCCCATCCAGGCTAATCCCACTCTCCCCCTCACTCCCCACACCCTTTAATATCCCACCCAGGCTAATCCCACTCTCCCCCTCACACCCTTAAATATCCCACCCAGTCGAATCCCACTCTCCCCCTCACTCCCCACACCCTTTAATATCCCACCCAGTCTAATCCCACTCTCCCCCTCATACCCTTTAATATCCCACCCAGTCTAATCCCACTCTCCCCCACACACCCCACACCCTTTAATAACCCACCCAGTCTAATCCCACTCTCCCCCTCACTTCCCACTCCCTTTAATATCTCACCCAGTCTAATCCCACTCTCCCCCACACACCCCACACCCTTTAATATCCCACCCAGTCTAATCCCACTCTCTCCCTCACACCCCACACCCTTTAATATCCCACCAAGTCTAATCCCACTCTCCCCCTCTCTCCCCACACCCTTTAATATCCCACCCAGTCTAATGCCATTCTCCCCCTCACTCCCCACACCCTTTAATATCCCACCCAGTCTAATCCCACTCTCCCCCTCACTCCCCACACCCTTTAATATCCGACTCAGTCTAATCCCACTCTCCCCCTCACTCCCCACAGCCTTTAATATCCCACTCAATCTAATCACACTGTCCCCCCACACCCCACTCCCTTTAATATCCCTCCCAGTAAAATTCCACTTTCTCTCCTCACACTCCACGCCCTTTAATACCCCACCCAGTGTACTCCACTCTCCCCTTCACTCCGAACACCCTTTAATATCCCACCCTGTCTAATCCCAGTCTCCCCTGCGCTCCCCGAAAGCTTTAATATACCACCCAGTCCAATGCCACTCTCCCCATCATTACCCACACCCTTTAATGTCCCTCCCAGTCTAATCCCACTCTCCCCCTCACTCCTCACACCCTTTAATATCCCACTTAATCTAATCCCACTGTCCCCCCACATCCCAGTCCCTTGAATATCCCACCCAGTAAAATTCCATTCTCTCTCCTCACACTACACACCCTATAATATCCCACCCAGTCTAATCCCACTCTCCCCCTCACTCCCCACACCCTTTAATATCCCACCCAGTCTAATCCCACTCTCCCCCTCATTCCCCACACCCTTTATTATCCCACCCAGTCTAATCCCACTCTCGCTCCTCACTTTAATATCCCACCCAGTCCAATCCCACTCTCCCCCTCACACCCCACACTCTTTAATATCCCACCTAGACTAACCCCACTCTCCCCCTCATTCCCCACTTCCTTTAATATCCCACCCAGTTTTATCCCACTCTCCCCCACACTCCCCACACCCTTCAATATCCCACCCAGTCTAATCCCACTCTCCCCATCACACCCCACACCCTTTAATATCCCACCCAGTCTAATCCCACTCTCCCCCTCACACCCCACACCCTTTAATCTCCCACCCAGTCTAATCCCACTCTCCCCATCACTCCCAACACCGTTTAATATCCCATTGAGTCTAATCCCACTCTCCCCATCACTTCCCACACCCTTTAATATCCCACCCAGTCTAATCCCACCCTCCATCTCACTCCCTACACCCTTTAATATCCCACCCAGTCTAATCCCACTCTCCCCCTCACTCCCCACAACCTTTAATATCCCACCCAGTCTAATCCCACACTCCCCCTCACTCCCCACACCCTTTAATATCCCACCCAGTCTAATCCCACTCTCCCCCTCACACCCGACACCCTTTAATATCCCACCCAGTCTAATCCCACTCTCCCCCTCACGCCCCACAGCCTTTAATAACCCACTCAATCTAATCACACTGTCCCCCCACACCCCAGTCCCTTTAATATCCCTCCCAGTAAAATTCCACTTTCTCTCCTCACACTCCACGCCCTTTAATACCCCACCCAGTGTACCCCACTCTCCCCTTCACTCCGAACACCCTTTAATATCCCACCCTGTCTAATCCCAGTCTCCCCTGCGCTCCCCGAAAGCTTTAATATACCACCCAGTCCAATCCCACTCTCCCCATCATTACCCACACCCTTTAATGTCCCTCCCAGTCTAATCCCACTCTCCCCCTCACTCCTCACACCCTTTAATATCCCACTCAATCTAATCCCACTGTCCCCCCACATCCCAGTCCCTTGAATATCCCACCCAGTAAAATTCCATTCTCACTCCTCACACTACACACCCTATAATATACCACCCAGTCTAATCCCACTCTCCCCCTCACTCCCCACACCCTTTAATATCCCACCCAGTCTAATCCCACTCTCCCCCTCATTCCCCACACCCTTTATTATCCCACCCAGTCTAATCCCACTCTCCCCCTCACTCCCCACACCCTTTAATATCCCAACCAGTCTAATCCCACTCTCCCCCTCACTCCCCACACCCTTTAATATCCCATCCAGGCTAATCCCACTCTCGCTCCTCACTTTAATATCCCACCCAGTCCAATCCCACTCTCCCCCTCACACCCCACACTCTTTAATATCCCACCTAGACTAACCCCACTCTCCCCCTCACTCCCCACTTCCTTTAATATCCCACCCAGTTTTATCCCACTCTCCCCCACACTCCCCACACCCTTCAATATCCCACCCAGTCTAATCCCACTCTCGCCATCACACCCCACACCCTTTAATATCCCACCCAGTCTAATCCCACTCTCCCCCTCACACCCCACACCCTTTAATCTCCCACCCAGTCTCATCCCACTCTCCCCCACACTCCCCACTCCCTTTAATATCCCGCCCAGTCTAATCCCACTCTCCCCCTCACGCCCCACACCCTTTAATATCCCATCCAGTCTAATCCCACTCTCCCCCTCACTCCCCTCACCCTTTTATATCCCACCCAGTCTAATCCCACTCTCCCCCACAGTCCCCACTCCCTTTATTATCCCACCCACTCTAATCCCACTCTCCCCCTCACTCCCCACACCCTGTAATATCCCATCCAGGCTAATCCCACTCTCCCCCTCACTCCCCACACCCTTTAATATCCCACCCAGGCTAATCCCACTCTCCCCCTCACACCCTTAAATATCCCACCCAGTCGAATCCAACTCTCCCCCTCACTCCCCACACCCATTAATATCCCACCCAGTCTAATCCCACTCTCCCCCTCACACCCGACACCCTTTAATATCCCACCCAGTCTAATCCCACTCTCCCCCTCACGCCTCACAGCCTTTAATAACCCACTCAATCTAATCACACTGTCCCCCCACACCCCAGTCCCTTTAATATCCCTCCCAGTAAAATTCCACTTTCTCTCCTCACACTCCACGCCCTTTAATACCCCACCCAGTGTACCCCACTCTCCCCTTCACTCCGAACACCCTTTAATATCCCACCCTGTCTAATCCCAGTCTCCCCTGCGCTCCCCGAAAGCTTTAATATACCACCCAGTCCAATCCCACTCTCCCCATCATTACCCACACCCTTTAATGTCCCTCCCAGTCTAATCCCACTCTCCCCCTCACTCCTCACACCCTTTAATATCCCACTCAATCTAATCCCACTGTCCCCCTACATCCCAGTCCCTTGAATATCCCACCCAGTAAAATTCCATTCTCTCGCCTCACACTACACACCCTATAATATACCACCCAGTCTAATCCCACTCTCCCCCTCACTCCCCACACCCTTTAATATCCCACCCAGTCTAATCCCACTCTCCCCCTCATTCCCCACACCCTTTATTATCCCACCCAGTCTAATCCCACTCTCCCCCTCACTCCCCACACCCTTTAATATCCCAACCAGTCTAATCCCACTCTCCCCCTCACTCCCCACACCCTTTAATATCCCACCCAGGCTAATCCCACTCTCGCTCCTCACTTTAATATCCCACCCAGTCCAATCCCACTCTCCCCCTCACACCCCACACTCTTTAATATCCCACCTAGACTAACCCCACTCTCCCCCTCACTCCCCACTTCCTTTAATATCCCACCCAGTTTTATCCCACTCTCCCCCACACTCCCCACACCCTTCAATATCCCATCCAGTCTAATCCCACTCTCCCCCTCACTCCCCTCACCATTTTATATCCCACCCAGTCTAATCCCACTCTCCCCCTCACTCCCCACACCCTGTAATATCCCATCCAGGCTAATCCCACTCTCCCCCTCACTCCCCACACCCATTAATATCCCACCCAGGCTAATCCCACTCTCCCCCTCACACCCTTAAATATCCCACCCAGTCGAATCCCACTCTCCCCCTCACTCCCCACACCCTTTAATATCCCACCCAGTCTAATCCCACTCTCCCCCTCATACCCTTTAATATCCCACCCAGTCTAATCCCACTCTCCCCCTCATACCCTTTAATATCCCACCCAGTCTAATCCCACTCTCCCCCACACACCCCACACCCTTTAATAACCCACCCAATCTAATCCCACTCCCCCCCTCACTTCCCACTCCCTTTAATATCCCACCCAGTCTAATCCCACTCTCTCCCTCACACCCCACACCCTTTAATATCCCACCAAGTCTAATCCCACTCTCCCCCTCTCTCCCCACACCCTTTAATATCCCACCCAGTCTAATGCCATTCTCCCCCTCACTCCCCACACCCTTTAATATCCCACCCAGTCTAATCACACTCTCCCCCTCACTCCCCACACCCTTTAATATCCGACTGAGTCTAATCCCATTCTCCCCCTCACTCCCCACACCCTTTAATATCCCACCCAGTCTAATCCCACTCTCCCCCACACACCCCACACCCTTTAATAACCCACCCAGTCTAATCCCACTCTCCCCCTCACTTCCCACTCCCTTTAATATCTCACCCAGTCTAATCCCACTCTCCCCCACACACCCCACACCCTTTAATATCCCACCCAGTCTAATCCCACTCTCTCCCTCACACCCCACACCCTTTAATATCCCACCAAGTCTAATCCCACTCTCCCCCTCTCTCCCCACACCCTTTAATATCCCACCCAGTCTAATCCCATTCTCCCCCTCACTACCCACACCCTTTAATATCCCACCCAGTCTAATCCCACTCTCCCCCTCACTTCCCACTCCCTTTAATATCTCACCCAGTCTAATCCCACTCTCCCCCTCATTCCCCACACCCTTTATTATCCCACCCAGTCTAATCCCACTCTCCCCCTCATTCCCCACACCCTTTAATATCCTACCCAGGCTAATCCCACTCTCCCCCTCGCACCCTTAAATATCCCACCCAGACTAATCCCACTCTCCCCCTCACTCCCCACACCCTTTAATATCCCACCCAGTCTAATCCCACTCTCCCCCTCACTCCCCACACCCTTTAATATCCCATCCAGGCTAATCCCACTCTCCCCCTCACTCCCCACACCCTTTAATATCCCACCCAGGCTAATCCCACTCTCCCCCTCATACCCTTTAATATCCCACCCAGTCTCATCCCACTCTCCCCCTCACTCCCCACACCCTTTAATATCCGACTCAGTCTAATCCCACTCTCCCCCTCACTCCCCACAGCCTTTAATATCCCACTCAATCTAATCTCACTGTCCCCCCACACCCCAGTCCCTTTAATATCCCTCCCAGTAAAATTCCACTTTCTCTCCTCACACTCCACGCCCTTTAATACCCCACCCAGTGTACTCCACTCTCCCCTTCACTCCAAACACCCTTTAATATCCCACCCTGTCTAATCCCAGTCTCCCCCGCGCTCACCGAAAGCTTTAATATACCACCCAGTCCAATCCCACTCTCCCCTCATTACCCACACCCTTTAATGTCCCTCCCAGTCTAATCCCACTTTCCCCCTCACTCCTCACACCCTTTAATATCCCACTCAATCTAATCCCACTGTCCCCCTACACCCCAGTCCGTTTAAAATCCCACCCAGTAAAATTCCATTCTCTCTCCTCACACTACACACCCTTTAATATACCACCCAGTCTAATCCCACTCTCCCCCTCACTCCCCACACCCTTTAATATCCCACCCAGTCTAATCCCACTCTCCCCCTCATTCCCCACACCCTTTATTATCCCACCCAGTCTAATCCCACTCTCCCCCTCACTCCCCACACCCTTTAATTTCCCACCCAGTCTAATCCCACTCTCCCCCTCATTCCCCACACCCTTTATTATCCCACCCAGTCTAATCCCACTCTCCCCCACACTCCCCACTCCCTTTAATATCCCACCCAGTCTAATCCCACTCTCCCCCACACTCCCCACTCCCTTTAATATCCCACCCAGTCTAATCCCACTCTCCCCCTCACTCCCCACACCCTTTAATATCCCATCCAGGCTAATCCCACTCTCCCACTCACTCCCCACACCCTTTAATATCCTACCCAGGCTAATCCCACTCTCCCCCTCACACCCTTAAATATCCCACCCAGACTAATCCCACTCTCCCCCTCACTCCCCACACCCTTTAATATCCCACCCAGTCTAATCCCACTCTCCCCCTCACTCCCCACACCCTTTAATATCCCATCCAGGCTAATCCCACTCTCCCCCTCACTCCCGACACCCTTTAATATCCCACCCAGGCTAATCCCACTCTCCCCCTCATACCCTTTAATATCCCATCCAGTCTCATCCCACTCTCCCCCTCACTCCCCACACCCTTTAATATCCGACTCAGTCTAATCCCACTCTCCCCCTCACTCCCCACAGCCTTTAATATCCCACTCAATCTAATCACACTGTCCCCCCACACCCCAGTCCCTTTAATATCCCTCCCAGTAAAATTCCACTTTCTCTCCTCACACTCCACGCCCTTTAATACCCCACCCAGTGTACTCCACTCTCCCCTTCACTCCGAACACCCTTTAATATCCCACCCTGTCTAATCCCAGTCTCCCCCGCGCTCACCGAAAGCTTTAATATACCACCCAGTCCAATCCCACTCTCCCCTCATTACCCACACCCTTTAATGTCCCTCCCAGTCTAATCCCACTTTCCCCCTCACTCCTCACACCCTTTAATATCCCACTCAATCTAATCCCACTGTGCCCCTACACCCCAGTCCCTTTAATATCCCACCCAGTAAAATTCCATTCTCTCTCCTCACACTACACACCCTTTAATATACCACCCAGTCTAATCCCACTCTCCCCCTCACTCCCCACACCCTTTAATATCCCACCCAGTCTAATCCCACTCTCCCCCTCATTCCCCACACCCTTTATTATCCCACCCAGTCTAATCCCACTCTCCCCCTCACTCCCCACACCCTTCAATATCCCACCCAGTCTAATCCCACTCTCCCCATCACTCTCCACACCCTTTCATATCCCACCCCGTCTAATCCCACTCTCCCCCACACTCCCCACTCCCTTTAATATCCCACCCAGTCTAATCCCACTCTCACCCTCACTCCCCACACCCTTTAATATCCCATCCAGGCTAATCCCACTCTCCCCCTCACTCCCCACACCCTTTAATATCCTACCCAAGCTAATCCCACTCTCCCCCTCACACCCTTAAATATCCCACCCAGACTAATCCCACTCTCCCCCTCACTCCCCACACCCTTTAATATCCAACCCAGTCTAATCCCACTCTCCCCCTCACTCCCCACACCCTTTAATATCCCATCCAGGCTAATCCCACTCTCCCCCTCACTCCCCACACCCTTTAATATCCTACCCAGGCTAATCCCACTCTCCCCCTCACACCCTTAAATATCCCACCCAGACTAATCCCACTCTCCCCCTCACTCCCCACACCCTTTAATATCCCACCCAGTCTAATCCCACTCTCCCCCTCACTCCCCACACCCTTTAATATCCCACCCAGGCTAATCCCACTCTCCCCCTCATACCCTTTAATATCCCACCCAGGCTAATCCCACTCTCCCCCTCACTCCCCACACCCTTTAATATCCCACCCAGTCTAATCCCACTCTCCCCCTCACTCCCCACACCCTTTAATATCCCATCCAGGCTAATCCCACTCTCCCCCTCACTCCCCACACACTTTAATATCACACCCTGTCTAATCCCATTCTCCCCCTCATACCCTTTAATATCCCACCCAGTCTAATCCCACTCTCCCCCACACACCCCACACCCTTTAATATCCCACCCAGTCTAATCCCACTCTCCCCCACACTCCCCACACCCTTTAATATCCCACCCAGTCTAATCCCACTCTCCCCCTCATACCCTTTAATATCCCACCCAGTCTAATCCCACTCTCCCCCACACACCCCACACCCTTTAATATCCCACCCAGGCTAATCCCACTCTCCCCCTCACACCCCACACCCTTTAATATCCCACCCAGGCTAATCCCACTCTCCCCCTCATACCCTTTAATATCCCACCCAGTCTAATCCCACTCTCTCCCTCACACCCCACACCCTTTAATATCCCACCCAGGCTAATCCCACTCTCCCCCTCACACCCCACACCCTTTAATATCCCACCCAGGCTAATCCCACTCTCCCCCTCATACCCTTTAATATCCCACCCAGTCTAATCCCACTCTCTCCCTCACACCCTACACCCTTTAATATCCCACCCAGTCTAATCCCACTCTCCCCCTCACACCCCACACCCTTTAATATCCCACCCAGTCTGATCCCACTCTCCCCCTCACTCCCCACAGCCTTTAATATCCCACCCAGTCTAATCCCACTCTCCCCCACACTCCCCACACCCTTTAATATCCCACCCAGGCTAATCCCACTCTCCCCCTCACTCCCCACTCCCTTTCATATCCCACCCAGTCTAATCCCACTCTCCCCCTCACACCCTTTAATATCCCACCCAGTCTGATCACACTCTCCCCCTCACTCCCCACTCCCTTTAATATCCCACCCTGTCTAATCCCACTCTCCCCCTCACACCCTTTAATATCCCACCCAGTCTGATCCCACTCTCCCCCTCACGCCCCACACCCTTTCATATCCCACCCAGTCTAATCCCACTCTCCCCCTCACACCCCACACCCTTTAATATCCCACCCAGGCTAATCCCACTCTCCCCCTCACACCCCACACCTTTTAATATCCCACCCAGTCTAATCCCACTCTCCCCCTCACACCCTTTAATATCCCACCCAGTCTGATCCCACTCTCCCCCCTCACTCCCCACTCCCTTTAATATCCCACCCAGTCTAATCCCACTCTCCCCCTCACTCCCCACTCCCTTTAATATCCCACCCAGTCTAATCCCACTCTCCCCCTCACACCCTTTAATATCCCACCCAGTCTGATCCCACTCTCCCCCTCACACCCCACACCCTTTAATATCCCACCCAGTCTAATCTCACTCTCCCCCACACTCCCCACACCCTTTAATATCCCACCCAGTCTAATCCCACTCTCCCCCACACTCCCCACACCCTTTAATATCCCACCCAGTCTAATCCCACTCTCCCCCTCACCCCCCACACCCTTTAATATCCTACCCAGTCTAATCCCACTCTCCCCCTCACACCCCACACCCTTTAATATCCCACCCAGTCTAATCCCACTCTCCCCCTCACTCCCCACTCCCTTTAATATCCCACCCAGTCTAATCCCACTCTCCCCCACACTCCCCACACCCTTTAATATCCCACCCAGCACCTTCCTTCCCTATTCCTTGATGCAGTCACTGACCTTTTGGGATTATTCCCCCCACAGCTCCATTGAGTCGAGAAGTGATGATTATCATCGCACTGATTGTGGTCCTGGTGTTCCTCATCATCGTGCTCACAGTGCTGATACTGAGAAGCAGAGTGAGCAGACATGGTATGATGGATTGCCATCCCATCATCTGCTGTCACCGGGGGGGATACGTGTTTCCTCCATCTCGCTGTGAGCAGTGGAGCCAAACCCAGCTGTGATGTCAGCACAGGACGTGCGGAAGTTTGCATGATGGGAAATGATGCTAACTTGATGTCAACGCTCAACCAACTGACTGTGAAAGGAACACCCTTTAAGGTAAACATGCAGGTTGAGTCCGTGATTAAGAAAGCGAATGCAATGTTGTCTCTTATCTCAAGAGGGTTGGAATATAAAAGCAGAGATGTACTACTAAGACTTTATAAAGCTCTGGTTAGGCCCCATTTGGAGTACTGTGTCCAGTTTTGGTCCCCACACCTCAGGAAGGACATACTGGCACTGGAACGTGTCCAGCGGAGATTCACACGGATGATCCCTGGAATGACAGGTCTAACATATGAGGAACGGCTGAGGATACTGGGATTGTATTCGTTGGAGTTTAGAAGATTAAGGGGAGACTTAATAGAGACGTACAAAATAATACATGGCTTGGAAAAGGTAGATGCTAGGAAATTGTTTCAGTTAAACGAGGAGACTAGGACCCATGGACACAGCCTTAGAATTAGAGGGGGTCATTTCAGAACAGAAATGCGGAGACATTTCTTCAGCCAGAGAGTGGTGGGCCTGTGGAATTCATTGCCACGGAGTGCAGTGGAAGCCGGGACGCTAAATGTCTTCAAGGCCGAGATTGATAGATTCTTGTTGTCTCAAGGAATTAAGGGCTACGGGGAGAACGCTGGTAAGTGGAGCTGAAATGCGCATCAGCCATGATTGAATGGCGGAGTGGACTCGATGGGCCGAATGGCCTTACTTCCACTCCTATGTCTTATGGTCTTATGGTCTTAGGCCTCTGTGGACCCTGCAATTGCCTGCCAAGCCGAGGGTCAGTCGGCCGGGTCAGGGGAGCCAAAGGGGATAGAATAAGGAATCATGGACCCAGATGTTCTCCACTGCCCTTGGAATCTCTTGGAAGGTTCTGATCCACAGGGCCTGGGCAAGAGAAGGGAATGGGACAACTCCAGAGCCCTCCTCCCGGTGAAGAGCCCCAGAATTTAGAATTGACAGGAGAGGACGAGGTGCAGTCCAGTTCAAGCCACAGCGATGGGATTAGAGCTCACTCGATGATGGTCACAGAGTAACAGCAACCCAGAGTTGGGCGCTGGATAGGAAGCTGTTCCGAATTACCGAGATACATGCACGTTGTCAGCCAATTAAATCCAAATACAGATTAAGATTTTCTGGTCTCCAGTTTAAGGGTCTCTCTCTGTCACACCATGCCAACCAGGGAGGTGGGGTAAATAAGGGGTTTGTACGCACAGAGAACAATGGGGAGGCAGTGTGGATATTGGCAACACCCAGACTGCTGTCCACTTTATCAATCATTGTCAACTTCACCTTCCTCTCCTCAACTTTATTGAAAGCAACGTTCAACAGGGATCAATGTGAGGGGATGCACTGGGGTGGGGATGCAAGGCAAGGGAGTAGATGGTGGGCAGTAGGACCCTGGGTGTGCCCGAGGGTCAGAGGAAGCTCAGTGGGTGTGTTCCCCGCTCCCATAAGGTAGTGGGACAGGCGGGTGAAGTGATTAAGGAGGGACACGGGACACTTCCCTTTATTAGCCGGGGAGAGGGGACAGTGTTGAAGAGGAGGGAGTGAGGCTGGAACTGTCTCAAACGCTGGTTAGGCCCCAGCTACAGTACTGTGTGCAGTTCGGGAATCCACATTATATGGAGGGTGGGATAGCACTGGGAGTGGGGGAGATTTAGCGGGGGGGGGGGGGGGGATCGCCTGGGCTGGAGAGTTTTGGTTCTGAAGAGAGATTGGGCCGACTGGGGTCACTTTCCTCAGAGCTGAGTGGGGGGGGACTGGGGTGGAAATCATGACTGGGATGTATATAATGATGAGGAACGTAGGCAGGAGAGACAGGAAGAAACATTCCCCCTTGATGGAGTGACCAGGGCAGGGGGCATTGATGTAAGGAAGTGTGGATCAGATATGGTGGGTCATTGGGATACTTTCTGGGGTAGGTGGGACCTGTACAAGGAGGATGGGTTGTACCTGAACTGGAGGGGAGCCTCAATATCCTGGGTGGGAGATTTGGGAGAGCTCTTCGTGGGAGGGTTTAAACCAGTTTGGCAGGGGGAGGGGGGGAACCGGAGCTATGGATCAGAGGATGGAGTAGCTGGTGAACAGGCAGAATTAGCGTGCAGAGAGTCTGCGGATGGAGAGAGTTGATAGGGCAAAGTTGCAGTCAGTGTGATGGGGTGAAGTGCATCTATTTTCACACAGCAATTGTCAGGAATAAGGAATAACTTGGAGCATGGATCAGTTCTTGGAGGTACGATGTTGTGGCCATTACGGAGACTGGGATATCACAGGGGCAGGAATGGCTATTGGATGTTCCAATGTTTAGATGTTTCAAAAGGAATAGGGGAGGGAGGTAAAGAAGGTGGGGGGGTGGGGTGGCATTGCTAATCAGGGACAGTACCAGAGCTGCAGAAAGGGAGGCCATCAAGGAGGGTTTGTCTACAGAGTCAGTCTGGGCGGAAGTCCGGAACAAGAAAGGAGCAGTACCTTTATTGGGAGGTTTCTACAAGCCCCCAGTAGCAACAGAGACATGGAGGAGCAGATTGGGAGGCAGATTTTGGAAAGGTGCAGAAGTAACAAGGTTGTTGTCATGGGTGACTTTAACTTCCCTCATATTGATTGGAACCTCTTTAGTTAGTTTGGATGGAGCAGTTTTTGTCAGGTGTGTCCAGGAAGGGTTCCTGATGCAACATGTAGATTGGCCGACTAGAGGGGAGGCCATCTTGGATTTGGTGCTTGGCAACGAACCAGGCCAACTGTCAGATCTCTCGGTGGGAGAGCGTTTCGGTGATAGTGATCCCAACTCCCTGACCTTCACTACAGTCATGGAGAGGGATAGGAGCAGACAGTATGGGAACGTATTGAATTGGGGGAATTAGAATGCGATTAGACAGGAAGATTGGGAGCAGTTAATCTCAGGGAGGTGCACGACAGAAATGTGGAGGTTGTTGAGGGAGCACTTGCTGAGAGTGCTGGATAGGTTTGTCCCACTGAGGCAAGGAAGGGATGGGAGGGTGAAGGAACCTTGGGTGACAAAGGGATGTGGAACATCTAGTCAACAGGAAGAACAAAGAACAAAGAGAATTTACAGCCCAGGAACAGGCCCTTCGGCCCTCCAAGCCTGTGCCATCCAAATCCACTGTCTAAACCTATCACCCAATTCCTAAGGATCTGTATCCCTCTGCTCCCCACCTACTTATGCATCTGTCCAGACACATCTTAAAAGAATCTACCGTACCTGCCTCTACCAGCTCTGCTGGCAGCGTGGTCCAAACAGGCTTTGGAGAGTGAGAAGGGGACATGGAAACCATTAGCAGGTAGGATGAAGGGAAACCCTGAGGCATTCTACACTTACGTGAGGGGAAAGAGGTTGGCTGGAGTGAGGGTAGGGCTGATCGGGGATAGTGGAGGGAACTTGTGCCCGGATTCGGAGGAGTTAGTGCTGTGCTTCCGTGTTCACTACTGAGAGGGACCTTGTCGTTTGTGAGGACAGCGTGAAACAGGCTGATACGCTGAAACAGGTTGATGTTAAGAAGGAGAATGCACTGGAAATTTTGAAAAACATGAGGATGGATGTGTCCCCATGGCCAGGAGAAAGTGAGGAACTGCAGATGCTGGAGATCAGAGTGGAAGAGGGTGTTGCTGGAAAAGCACAGCAGGTCAGGCAGTATCTGAGGAGCAGGAGAGTGGGCGGTTCTCCTTCGAATCCTCCCACAGCCTCCAAACCCAAGGGGTCGCCATGGTGACCCGGGTGGGCCCCAGCTCTGCCTGCATCTTTGTCGGGTACATGGTACAGTCCATCCTCCGCAGCTACACCAGCTCCATCCACCCCACCTTTCCCCACTGTGACATCAGTGGGTGAAAGGATTTGGTGCTGTCCCTCTCACATCGCCTCCCCATGGCCACAAGGTGAAATGGAAAACGGGGAGCCCTGATGGGAGAAGGCGCGGGGTGAGGAACGCTTCCGTTGGAAGCAGCTGAGGGAAGGCGGATGGGGGAACGGAGACGAGGGAGGAGAGGGAGGAAGGGTGGAGGGAGCAGGTGCCAGACACTGGGAAACGGAGCCAGTCTCATTGAGGATCTCCCCAAGCCGGAGAGAAGCTGCCCATTACCGGCATGGGGCACAGAGATTTCCTGAAGGTCCTCCTTTCCCCGGTCAATCTGGTGAGAGCATTCCTCCACCAGTTTCATCACTGACGCTGAGGAAGAGTTAACAGGCAGGTTCCCATCTGAATCCATGGAAGCATTCCCGAAATCCCTTTCCGAGATGACTCGTATGTCCTCAGAATTTAATTCAACGTGTATTTCAGGTGTGAAACTACATTCCCTCGCACTGTTGTAAATTAACTTGTATTTCAGGTGTGAAATGGGGGTGGCACAGTGGCTCAGTGGTTAGCACTGCTGCCTCACAGCGCCAGGGACCAGGGTTCGATCCCAGCCTCGGGCGACTGAACATGGGTGAGGTCCTGGAGGACTGGAGAATTGCGAATGATGTCCCCTTGGTTAAGAAGGGTAGCAGGGATAATCCAGGTAATTATAGAGCGGTGAGCCTGACGTCAGTGGTAGGGAAATACTGAGGGATAGGATCGATTTACATTTGGAAGAGGTTGGGCTTATCAGTGATAGGCAGCAGGGAAGGTCATGTCTTACCGACTTAATAGAATTCTTTGAGGAAGTGACAAAGTTGATGAGGGAAGGGCTGTAGCTGTCATACACATGGACCTGAGTAATGGGTTTGATAAGGGTCCCTGTGGTAGGCTGATGGAGAAAGTGAAGTCGCACAGGGTCCAGAGTGTACTAGCGAGATGGACAGAGAACTGGTTGGGCAACAGGAGACAGAGAGTAGTAGTGGAAGGGAGTTTCTCAAAATGGAGAGCTGTGACCAGTGGTGGGCCCTGTGCTGGGCCCACTATTGTTTGGGATATACAGGAATGATCTGGAGGAAGGTATCGGTGGTCTGATTAGCAAGGTTGCAGATGACAGTTGGTGGATTAGCAGATAGTGAAGGGGACTGTCAGAGGATATAGCATAATATCGATAGATTGGAGAGCTGGGCAGAGAAATGGCAGACGGAGTTCAATCCAGGCAAACGTGAGGTGATGTGTTTCGGGAGATCCAATTTAAGAGCAAACTACAGAGTAAATGGAAAAGCCCTGGGGAAAATTGATGGACAGAGAGGTCTGGGTGTTCAGGCCCATTGTTCCCTGAAGGTGGCACCGCAGGTCAGTGTGGTCCAGAAACCTGCTTTCCTCCATCAGACGGGGTATTGAGTACAAGGGTTGGCAGCTCATGTGACAGTTGTATAAGCCTTTGGTTCGGCCACATTTGGAAAACTGCGTCCAATTCCGGTCGCCACATTACCAAAAGGATGTGGATGGGTTGGAGACGGTGCAGAGGAGGCTCACCAGGATGTTGCCTGATATGGAGGGCGCTAGCTATGAAGAGAGGTTGAGTAGATTAGGATTATTTTCATTGGAAAGACGGAGGTTGAGGGGGGACCTGATTGAGGCCGACAAAATCAGGAGAGGTCTAGACAGGGTGGATAGCAAGATGCTTTTTTCCCAGAGTGGGGCATTCGATTACTCGGGGTCACGAGTTCAAGGTGAGAAGGGAAAAGTTGAGGGGAGGTATGCGTGGAAAGGTCTTTGTGCAGAGAGGGTGGTGGGTGCCTGGAACACATTGCCAGTGGAGGTGGGAGGGATCGATAGCATCATTTACGATGTATCTGGACAGATACACGAATGGGCAGGGAGGAGAGGGATACAGATCCTCAGAAGATGGGTGACAGGTTTAGGTAGAGGATCTGGTTCAGCACAGGCTTGGAAGGGCCGAAGGGCCTGTGCCTGTGCTGGAATTGTAATTGTTCTTTGTTCTTGACTGTCTCTGTGGGGTTTATACATTCTCCCCATGCCATAGAATATAGAACATGGAACATTCCAGCACAGTACAGACCCTTCGGCCCTCGATGTTGTGCTGACCTGTGGAACCAATCTGAAGCCCACCTAACCTACACTACTCCATTCTCCTCCATACATCTACCCAATGACCATTTAAATGCCCTTAACATTGGTGAGTCTTCTCCTGCTGCAGGCAGGGTATTCAATGCCCCTACTACTCTCTGAGTGAAGAAACTTACCTCTGACATCTGTCCTAAATCTATCACCCCTCAATTTAAAGCTCTGTCCCTTTGTCCCGTCACCATCCAAGGAAAAAGGCTCTCACTGTCCACCCTCTGTAACCCTCTGATTATCTTATATTCCTCAATTAAGTCACCTCTCAACCTTCTTCTAACGAAAACAGCCTCAGTCCCCTCAGTCTTTCCTCAGAAGATATTCCCTCCAAAGAAAGCAACATCCCAGTATTTCTCCTCTGAACCCTTTCCAAAGCTTCCACATCCTTCCTATAATGCGGTGACCAGAACTGTACGCAATACTTCAGGTAGTGTTTTGTACAGCTACAGCATGACCTTATGGCTCTGAAACTCAATCCCTCTCTAATAAAAGCGAACACACCTTATGCCTTCTTAACAACCCTGTCAACCTGGGTGCCAACCTTCAGGGGTCTGTGCACATGGACACCGAGATCGCTCTGCTCATCTCCACTACCAAGAATCTTCCTATTAGCCCAGTACTCTGCATTCCTGTTACTCCTTCCAAAGTGAATCACCTCACACTTTTCCACATTAAACTCCATTTGCCACCTCTCAGTCCAGCTCTGCAGCTTATCTATGTCCCTCTGTAACCTGCAACATCTTTCCGTGCTATCCACAACTTCACCAACGTTAGTGTCATCCGCAAATTTACTAACCCATCCTTCTCGGC
Source organism: Chiloscyllium plagiosum (assembly GCF_037043375.1). NCBI lineage: Eukaryota > Metazoa > Chordata > Chondrichthyes > Orectolobiformes > Hemiscylliidae > Chiloscyllium > Chiloscyllium plagiosum. The sequence goes on from NW_028270176.1 coordinate 17,832,794, forward strand.
CCTCAGTCAGGTCATTTATAAAAATGACAAACAGCAATGGCCCCAGAACAGATCCTTGCGATACATCACTGGTAACTAAACTCCAGGATAAATATTTCCCATCAACCACCACCCTCTGTCTTCTTTCAGCTAGCCAATTTCTGATCCAAACCGCTAAATCACCCTCAGTCCCACGCCTCTGTATTTTGTGCAATAGCCTATCTTGGGGAACCTTATCAAACACCTGACTGAAATCCATATACACCACATCAACCACTTTACCCTCATCCACCTGCTTGGTCGCCTTCTCAAAGAACTCAGTATGACGTGTGAGGCACGACCTACACTTCACAAAACCGGGTTGACTACCCCAAACGATTTATTCCACTCAAGATGATTATAAATCTTATCTCTTATGACCTTTTCCAACACTTTACCCACAACTGAAGTAAGACTCACAGGTCTATAATTCCCAGGGCTGTCTCTACTCCCCTTCTTGAACAAGGGGACAACATTTGCTACCCTCGAGTCTTATGGCACTATTCCTGTAGAGAATGACAACATAAAGATCAAAGCCAAAGGCTCGGTAATCTCCTCCCTGGCTTCCCAGAGAATCCGAGGATAAATTCCATCTAGCCCAGGGGATGTATCTATTTTCAAACTTTCCTGAATTTCTAACGCCTCCTCCTTGTGAACCTCAATCCTGTCTAGTCTAGTAGCCTGTATCTCAGTATTCTCCTCGATCACATTGTCTTTTTCCAGTGTGAATACTGATGAGAAATATTTGTTTAGTACTTCCCCGATCTCCTCAGAGTCCACACACAACTTCCCACTCCTGTCCTTGATTGGCCCTAATCTTACTCGCGTCATCCTTTTATTCCTGATACACCTGTAGAAAGCTTTAGGGTTTTCCTTGATCCGATCTGCCAATGACTTCTCATGTCCCCTCCTGGCTCTTCTTAGCCCTGTCTTCAGCTCCTTCCTGGCTAACGTGGAACTCTCAAGTGCGCTAACTGAGCCTTCATATCTCATTCTAACATAAGCCTCCTTCTTCCTCTTGACAAGGGATTCAACTTCTTTCGTAAACCACGGCTCCCTCGCTCGACCACTTCCTCCTTGCCTGACAGGTACATACTTATCAAGGCCACACAGTAGCTTGTCCTTGACTAACTTTACAATTGTGCCCATCCCCTGCAGTTTCCTTCCCCACCCTATGCATCCTAAATCCTGTCTAACCCCATTATAATTGCCTTTCCCCGAGCTACAACTCCTGTCCTGTGGTACATATCTATCCCTTTCTGTCGCTAAAGTAAACATAACTGAATTGTGGTCACTATCACCAAAGTGCTCACCTACCTCCAAATCTAACACCTGGCTGGGTTCAATACTTAATCCAATGTAGGTGCTCCAGTATCCTTCCATAGTCCGAAGTTGTGCAGATTAGGGTGGATTGGCCATACTAAATTGTCACATAGTGCCCAGGGATGTGTAGGTTAGGCTGGGTTGGCTGTGCTAAATTGTCCCATAGTCCCTAGGGATGTGCAGGTTAGGGTGGATTGGCCGTGCTAAATTGTCCCATAGTCCCCAGGGATGTGCAGGTTAGGGTGGATTGGTCATGCTAAACTGTCCCATAGTGCCCAGGGATGTGCAGGTTAGGGTGGATTGGCCATGCTATATTGTCCCATAGTGCCCAGGGATGTGCAGGTTAGGCTGGATTGGCCATGCTAAATTGTCCCATAGTGCCCAGGGATGTGTAGGTTAGGGTGGATTGGCCATGCTATATTGTCCCATAGTGCCCAGGGATGTGCAGATTAGGGTGGATTGGCCATGCTAAATTGTCCCATAGTGTCCAGGGATGTGCAGGTTAGGGTGGATTGGCCATGCTAAATTGTCCCATAGTGACCAGGGATGTGCAGGTTAGGGTGGATTGGCCATGCTAAATTGTCCCATAGTGCCCAGGGATGTGTAGGTTAGGGTGGATTGGCCATGCTAAATTGTCCCATAGTGACCAGGGATGTGCAGGTTAGGGTGGATTGGCCATGCTAAATTGTCCCACAGTGCCCAGGGATGGGCAGGTTAGGGTGGATTGGCCATGCTAAATTGTGCCATTGTGTCCAGGGATTTGTAGGTTAGGGTGGATTGGCCATGCTAAATTGTCCCACAGTTCCCAGGGGTGTTCAGGTTAGGGTAGATTGGCCATGCTAAATTGTGCCATTGTGTCCAGGGATTTGTAGGTTAGGGTGGATTGGCCAAGCTAAATTGTCCCACAGTTCCCAGGGGTGTACAGGTTAGGGTGAATTGGCCATGCTAAATTGTGCCATTGTGTCCAGGGATTTGTAGGTTAGGGTGGATTGGCCGTGCTAAATTGTCCCATAGTGCCCAAGGGATGTGCAGGTTAGGGTGGATTGGCCATGCTAAATTGTGCCATTGTGTCCAAGGATTTGTAGGTTAGGGTGGATTGGCCGTGCTAAATTGTGCCATTGTGTCCAAGGATTTGTAGGTTAGGGTGGATTAGCCATGCTAAATTGTCCCATAGTGCCCAGGGATGTGCAGGTTAGGGTGGATTGGCCGTGCTAAATTGTCCCATAATTCCCAGGTGTGTACAGGTAAGGGTGGATTGGTCATGCTAAATTGTCCTATAGTGCCCAGGGATGTGTAGGTTAGGTACATCAGTCAGGGGGAAATATAGGATAATAAGGGAGGGGAATGGATCTGGATGGGTGATGCATCGGAGGTTCAGTATGGACCTGTTGGGCCGAATGGCCTGTTTCCACACCATAGGGATCCCATGATTCTATGAAACGACGTTATCTCTCATGGTTGTAGGTTAACTTGCATTTCAGATGCTGACTGTAAGACCAAAGAGGGACAGAATGTGGCCATTCATCCTATCCCATCATGGCTGATATGTTCCTTAATTCCCCCTCTCCCCATCTCCCTTCACTCTCCGTACTGGGAAGAAAATGTCAGTTTGAACATTGTGTGGGAGCCCCAGCTCGAGGCCAGGAGCTCCTCCCACCACCGCCTGCTGTCAGAAGGTGCTGTCAGTGTGTGCTGCGACTGACCCCTGGCACTGAGGTAACCGTGGCACAGGGTCAGCTGGCAGAATCGGTGGCCCCTACCAATGCCACAGTCCACTGCACCCAACCTGCGGGTGCCCACTTTGGCCAGGCTCAGGGGCAGACCCACAGCGAGAGCACCTCCCTCACCCCCTTCCCCACCCCAGCCCTCTGACTCTGCAAGGGGCAGGACGGTGAGGCTGAGGTGGAACCAACACAGTTCAAAGATTCCACAGTGAAGCAGAATCCGTTTGGAAAGACCAGGTCTCCAGAATGACTCTGTCTGCTATATCCCGGTTCCCACGAAACTCCGAGCAAGCCTCTGGACCCAACATAATGGACCTTCTATTCCCAAAACAGAAACTCGATCCCAATCAGCGAGAAAACCAGAAGCAACTAGACCATCATTGTACCAACTGACACTCCGAAACATTCCTAAACCGAGAGAGAGAGAGAGAGAGAGAGACACACACACTCTGATCAGACAGGTTACAGGGGGAGGGAGAAAGAGATTGGAGAAACACTGTTCAATAACTTTTAAAAACACAGAGAGAGAGAGAGCAGCTTCTAAAACAGAGAGAGAGTGAGAAGAGAGAGCAGTTTCTAAAAGAGAGTGAGAGAGACAGCAGCTTCTAAAACAGAGAGAGACAGCAGCTTCTAAAACAGAGAGAGAGTGAGAAGAGAGAGACAGCAGCTTCTAAAACAGAGAGAGAGAGAAAGAAAGCAGCTTCTAAAACAGAGAGAGAGACAGCAGCTTCTAAGACAGAGAGAGAGAGACAACAGCTTCTAAGACAGAGAGAGAGAGACAGCAGCTTCTAAAACAGAGAGAGAGACAGCAGCTTCTAAGACAGAGAGAGAGAGACAACAGCTTCTAAGACAGAGAGAGAGAGACAGCAGCTTCGAAAACAGAGAGAGAGAGACAGCAGCTTCTAAAACAGAGAGGGAGAGAGAGAGGGAGACAGCAGCTTCTAAAACAGAGAGAGAGAGAGCAGTTTCTAAAACAGAGAGAGAGCAGCTTCAAAACAGAGAGAGAGACAGCAGCTTCTAAAACCGAGAGAGAGTGAGTGAGCAGCTTCTAAAACAAAGAGGGAGAGAGAGGCAGCAGCTTCTAAAACAGGGAGAGAGAGAGAGAGCAGCTTCTAAAACAGAAAGAGAGAGACAGAGACAGCAGCTTCGAAAACAGAGAGAGAGAGTGACAGCAGCTTCTAAAACAGAGAGAGACAGCAGCTTCTAAAACAGAGAGAGAGTGAGCAGCTTCTAAAACAGAGAGAGAGAGACAGGACCTTCTAAAACAGAGAGAGAGAGACAGCAGCTTCAAAAACAGAGAGAGAGAGAGAGAGAGACGGCAGCTTCTAAAACAGAGAGACAAAGAGACAGCATCTTCTAAATTAGAGAGAGAGACAACAGCTTCTAAAACAGAGAGAGAGAGACAGCAGCATCTAAAAAGAGAGAGCAGCTTCTAAAACAGAGAGAGAGAGACAGCAGCTTCTAAAACAGAGAGACAGAGAGAGACAGCAGCTTCTAAAACATAGAGAGAGAGAGAGAGACAGCAGCTTCTAAAACATAGAGAGAGAGAGACAGCAGCTTCGAAAACAGAAAGAGAGAGACAGAGACAGCAGCTACAAACACAGAGAGAGAGAGACAACACCTTCTAAAACAGAGAGAGAGAGACAGCAGCTTCGAAAACAGAAAGAAAGAGAGGCAGCAGCTTCTAAAAGAGAAAGAGAGAGACAGAGACAGCAGCTTCTAAAACAGAGAGAGAGAGAGAGAAAGAAAGCAGCTTCTAAAACAGAGAGAGAGAGAGAGAGAGAGCAGCTTCTAAGACAGAGAGAGAGAGACAGCAGCTTCTAAAACAGAGAGAGAGAGAGAGACAGCAACTTCGAAAACAGAGAGAGAAAGAGACAGCAGCTTCTAAAACAGAGAGGGAAAGAGAGAGAGAGAGACAGCAGCTTCTAAAACAGAGAGAGAGACAGAGACAGCAGCTTCTAAAACAGAGAGAGAGAACAGCTTCTAAAACCGAGAGAGAATGAGTGAGCAGCTTCTAAAACAGAGAGGGAGAGAGAGACAGCAGTTTCTAAAACAGGGAGAGAGAGAGAGAGCAGCTGCTAAAACAGAGAGAGAGAGAGACAGCAGCATCTAAAAAGAGAGAGAGCAGCTTCTAAAACAGAGAGAGAGAGAGCAGCTTCTAAAACAGAGAGAGAGACAGAGACAGCAGCTTCTAAAACAGAGAGAGAGAGACAGGACCTTCTAAAACAGAGAGAGAGTGAGAGAGAGAGACAGCAGCTTCTAAAACAGAGAGAGAAAGCAGCTTCTAAAAAAGAGAGAGAGAGCGACAGCAGCTTCTAAAACTGACAGAGAGAGAAAGAGAGACAGCAGCTTCTAAAACAGAGAGAGAGAGAGAGAGAAGCTTCTAAAACAGAGAAAGAGCAGCTTGTAAAACAGAGAGAGCGAGACACCAGCTTCTAAAACAGAGAGAGAGAGACAGCAGCTTCGAAAACAGAGAGAGAGAGACAGCAGCTTCTAAAACAGAGAGAGAGAGAGCAGCTTCTAAAACAAAGGCAGAGACAGGTGCTTCTAAAACATAGGGAGAGAGAGAGAGAGAGAGAGAGACAGCAGCTTGTAAAACAGAGAGAGAGAGCCGCTTCTAAAACAGAGAGAGCGAGACAGCAGCTTCTAAAACAGAGACAGAGACAGCAGCTTCTAAAACGGAGAGAGAGAGAGCAGCTTCTAAAACAGAGAGAGAGAGAGAGAGAGAGAGACAGCAGCTTGTAAAACAGAGAGAGAGAGAGAAGCTTCCAAAACAGAGAGAGAGAGCCGCTTCTAAAACAGAGAGAGCGATACAGCAGCTTCTAAAACAGAGAGAGAGAGAGAGACAGCAGCTTCCAAAACAGAGGGAGAGAGAGAGACAGCAGCTTCGAAAACAGAGAGAGAGTGACAGCAGCTTCTAAAACAGAGACAGAACCAGAAGCTTCTAAAACAGAGAGAGAGAGAGAGCAGCATCTAAAACAGAGAGAGAGAGAGAGAGAGACAGCAGCTTGTAAAACAGAGAGAGAGAGAGAAGCTTCCAAAACAGAGAGAGAGAGCCGCTTCTAAAACAGAGAGAGCGATACAGCAGCTTCTAAAACAGAGAGAGAGAGAGAGACAGCAGCTTCCAAAACAGAGGGAGAGAGAGAGACAGCAGCTTCGAAAACAGAGAGAGAGTGACAGCAGCTTCTAAAACAGAGACAGAACCAGAAGCTTCTAAAACAGAGAGAGAGAGAGAGCAGCATCTAAAACAGAGACAGAGACAGCAGCTTCTAAAACAGAGAGAGAAAGACAGCAGCTTCGAAAAGAGAGAGAGAGAGAGACAGCAGCTTCTAAAACAGAGAGAGAGAGAGAGAGAGAGAGAGCAGCTTCTAAAACAGAGAGACAGCTTCTAAAACAGACAGAGAGAGAGCAGCTTCTAAAACAGAGACAGAGACAGCAGCTTCGAAAACAGAGAGAGAGAAAGAGCAGCTTCTAAAACAGAGAGAGAGACAGCAGCTTCTAAAACAGAGAGAGCAGCTTCTAAAACAGAGAGAGAGAGAGAGCAGCTTCTAAAACAGAGACAGAGACAGCAGCTTCTAAAACAGAGAGAGAGAGAAAGAAAGCAGCTTCTAAAACAGAGAGAGAGAGAGACAGCAGCTTCTAAAACCGAGAGAGAGAGTGAGTGAGCAGCTTCTAAAACAGAGAGCGAGAGAGAGTCAGCAGCTTCTAAAACAGGGAGAGAGAGAGAGCAGCTGCTAAAACAGAAAGAGAGAGACAGAGACAGCAGCTTCTAAAACAGAGAGAGAGAGTGACAGCAGCTTCTAAAACAGAGAGAGAGACAGCAGCTTCTAAAACAGAGAGAGAGTGAGCAGCTTCTAAAACAGAGAGGGAGAGAGAGACAGCAGCATCTAAAAAGAGAGACAGCAGCTTCTAAAACAGAGAGAGAGACAGAGACAGCAGCTTCTAAAACAGAGAGAGAGACAGGACCTTCTAAAACAGAGAGAGAGAGGCAGCAGCTTCTAAAACAGAGAGAAAGAGACAGAGACAGCAGCTTCTAAAACAGAGAGAGAGAACAGCTTCTAAAACAGAGTGAGAGAGCAGCTTCAAAACAGATGGAGACAGCAGCTTCTAAAACCGAGAGAGAGAGTGAGTGAGCAGCTTCTAAAACAGTGAGGGAGAGAGAGACAGCAGCTTCTAAAACTGGGAGAGAGAGAGAGCAGCTGCTAAAACAGAAAGAGAGAGACAGAGACAGCAGCTTCTAAAACAGAGAGAGAGAGAGTGACAGCAGCTTCTAAAACAGAGAGAGAGACAGCAGCTTCTAAAACAGAGAGAGAGTGAGCAGCTTCTAAAACAGAGAGAGAGAGAGAGACAGCAGCATCTAAAAAGAGAGAGAGCAGCTTCTAAAACAGAGAGAGAGAGAGCAGATTCTAAAACAGAGAGACAGAGACAGCAGCTTCTAAAACAGAGAGAGAGAGAGACAGGACCTTCTAAAACAGAGAGAGAGAGGCAGCAGTTTCTAAAACAGAGAAAGAGAGAGAGAGAGACAGCAGCTTCTAAAACAGAGAGAGAAAGCAGCTTCTAAAACAGAGAGAGAGAGAGAGACAGCAGCTTCTAAAACAGAGAGAGAGAGAGAGAGACAGCAGCTTCTAAAACAGAGAGAGAGAACAGCTTCTAAAACAGAGAGAGAGAGCAGCTTCAAAACAGATGGAGACAGCAGCTTCTAAAACCGAGAGAGAGAGTGAGTGAGCAGCTTCTAAAACAGAGAGAGAGAGAGAGCAGCTGCTAAAACAGAAAGAGAGAGACAGAGACAGCGGCTTCTAAAACAGAGAGAGAGAGAGTGACAGCAGCTTCTAAAACAGAGAGAGAGAGACAGCAGCTTCTAAAACAGAGAGAGAGTGAGCAGCTTCTAAAACAGAGAGGGAGAGAGAGACAGCAGCATCTAAAAAGAGAGAGAGCAGCTTCTAAAACAGAGAGAGAGAGAGAGACAGCAGCTTCTAAAACAGAGAGAGAGACAGCAGCTTCTAAAACAGAGAGAGAGAGAGAGACAGCAGCTTCTAAAACACAGGGAGAGAGAGAGAGACAGCAGCTTCTAAAACAGAGAGAGAGAGAGAGACAGCAGCTTCTAAAACACAGGGAGAGAGAGAGAGACAGCAGCTTCTAAAACAGAGATAGTGACAGCAGCTTCTAAAACAGAGACAGAGACAGAAGCTTCTAAAACAGAGAGAGAGAGAGAGCAGGTTCTAAAACAAAGGCAGAGACAGCAGCTTCTAAAACAGAGGGAGAGAGAGAGACAGCAGCTTCTAAAATATAGAGAGAGAGAGAGAGAGACAGCAGCTTGTAAAACAGAGAGAGAGAGAAGCTTCTAAAACAGAGAGAGAGAGCAGCTTCTAAAACAGAGAGAGCGAGACAGCAGCTTCTAAAACAGAGAGAGAGACAGCTGCTTCTAAAACAGAGAGAGAGAGAGAGACAGCAGCTTCTAAAACAGAGGGAGAGAGAGAGACAGCAGCTTCGAAAACAGAGAGAGAGTGACAGCAGCTTCTAAAACAGAGACAGAGACAGAAGCTTATAAAACAGAGAGAGAGAGAGAGCAGCTTCTAAAACAGAGACAGAGACAGCAGCTTCTAAAACAGAGGGAGAGAGACAGCAGCTTCTAGAACAGAGAGACAGCTTCTAAAACAGAGAGAGAGAGAAGCTTGCAAAACAGAGTCAGAGACAGCAGCTTCTAGAACAGAGAGACAGCTTCTAAAACAGAGAGAGAGAGAAGCTTGCAAAACAGAGACAGAGACAGCAGCTTCTAAAACAGAGAGAGAAAGACAGCAGCTTCTAAAACAGAGGGAGAGAGACAGCAGCTTCTAAAACAGAGAGAGAGAGAGAGAGACAGCAGCTTCTAAAACAGAGGGAGAGAGAGAGAGACAGCAGCTTCAAAAACAGAGAGACAGTGACAGCAGCTTCTAAAACAGAGAGAGAGAGAGAGAGAGAGACAGCAGCTTGTAAAACAGAGAGAGAGAGAGAAGCTTCTAAAACAGAGAGAGAGCAGCTTCTAAAACAGAGAGAGCGAGACAGCAGCTTCTAAAACAGAGAGAGAGACAGCAGCTTCTAAAACAGAGAGAGAGAGAGAGACAGCAGCTTCTAAAACAGAGAGAGAGTGAGCAGCTTCTAAAACAGAGAGGGAGAGAGAGACAGCAGCATCTAAAAAGAGAGAGAGCAGCTTCTAAAACAGAGAGAGAGAGAGAGACAGCAGCTTCTAAAACAGAGAGAGAGACAGCAGCTTCTAAAACAGAGAGAGAGAGAGAGACAGCAGCTTCTAAAACACAGGGAGAGAGAGAGAGACAGCAGCTTCTAAAACAGAGATAGTGACAGCAGCTTCTAAAACAGAGACAGAGACAGAAGCTTCTAAAACAGAGAGAGAGCAGGTTCTAAAACAAAGGCAGAGACAGCAGCTTCTAAAACAGAGGGAGAGAGAGAGACAGCAGCTTCTAAAATATATAGAGAGAGAGAGAGAGACAGCAGCTTGTAAAACAGAGAGAGAGAGAAGCTTCTAAAACAGAGAGAGAGAGCAGCTTCTAAAACAGAGAGAGCGAGACAGCAGCTTCTAAAACAGAGAGAGAGACAGCTGCTTCTAAAACAGAGAGAGAGAGAGAGACAGCAGCTTCTAAAACAGAGGGAGAGAGAGAGACAGCAGCTTCGAAAACAGAGAGAGAGTGACAGCAGCTTCTAAAACAGAGACAGAGACAGAAGCTTATAAAACAGAGAGAGAGCAGCTTCTAAAACAGAGACAGAGACAGCAGCTTCTAAAACAGAGGGAGAGAGACAGCAGCTTCTAGAACAGAGAGACAGCTTCTAAAACAGAGAGAGAGAGAAGCTTGCAAAACAGAGACAGAGACAGCAGCTTCTAAAACAGAGAGAGAAAGACAGCAGCTTCTAAAACAGAGGGAGAGAGACAGCAGCTTCTAAAACAGAGAGAGAGAGAGAGAGAGAGAGACAGCAGCTTCTAAAACAGAGGGAGAGAGAGAGAGACAGCAGCTTCAAAAACAGAGAGACAGTGACAGCAGCTTCTAAAACAGAGAGAGAGAGAGAGAGAGAGAGACAGCAGCTTGTAAAACAGAGAGAGAGAGAGAAGCTTCTAAAACAGAGAGAGAGAGCAGCTTCTAAAACAGAGAGAGCGAGACAGCAGCTTCTAAAACAGAGAGAGAGACAGCAGCTTCTAAAACAGAGAGAGAGAGAGAGACAGCAGCTTCTAAAACAGAGAGACAGCTTCTAAAACAGAGAGAGAGAGCAGCTTCCAAAACAGAGACAGAGACAGCAGCTTCTAAAACAGTGAGAGAGAGAGAGAGAGGCAGCAGCTTCTAAAACAGAGAGAGAAAGCAGCTTCGAAAACAGAGAGAGAGAGAGAGAGAGAGAGAGAGACAGCAGCTCCTAAAACATAGAGAGAGAGAGCAGCTTCTAAACCAGAGAGAGAGAGAGACAGGAGCTATTAAAACAGTGAGAGAGAGAGAGACAGCAGCTTCTAAAACAGAGAGAGAGAGAGACAGCATCTTCTAAATCAGAGAGAGAGAGACAACAACTTCTAAAACAGAGAGAGAAAGAGACAGCAGCTTCTAAGACAGAGAGGGAGAGAGAGAGACAGAAGCTTCTAAAACAGAGTGAGAGAGAGAGACAGCAGCTTCTAAAACAGAGAGAGAGACAGCTGCTTCTAAAACAGAGAGAGAGGGAGAGACAGCAGCTTCTAAAACAGAGGGAGAGAGAGACAGCAGTTTCTAAAACAGAGAGAGCAGCTTCTAAAACAGAGGGTGAGAGAGAGAGCAGCTTCTAAAACAGTGAGAGAGAGAGAGAGAGGCAGCAGCTTCTAAAACAGAGAGAGAGAGAGAGAGAGACAGCAGCTTCTAAAGCAGAGAGAGAAAGCAGCTTCGAAAACAGAGAGAGAGAGAGAGAGAGAGAGACAGCAGCTTCTAAAACATAGAGAGAGAGAGCAGCTTCTAAACCAGAGAGAGAGAGAGAGAGACAGGAGCTATTAAAACAGTGAGAGAGAGAGACGGCAGCTTCTAAAAAAGAGAGAGAGAGATAGACAGCATCTTCTAAATCAGAGAGAGAGAGACAACAACTTCTAAAACAGAGAGAGAGAGAGACAGCAGCTTCTAAAACAGAGAGAGAGAGAGAGACAGCAGCTTCTAAAACAGAGAGAGAGAGACAGCAGCTTCTAAAACAGAGAGGGAGAGAGAGAGAGAGACAGCAGCTTCTAAAACAGAGAGAGAGAGCAGCTTCTAAAACAGAGAGAGAGAGAGCAGCTTCAAAACAGAGAGAGAGACAGCAGCTTCTAAAACCGAGAGAGAGAGTGAGTGAGCAGCTTCTAAAACAAAGAGGGAGAGGGAGACAGCAGCTTCTAAAACAGGGAGAGAGAGAGAGAGCAGCTTCTAAAACAGAGAGAGACAGCAGCTTCTAAAACGGAGAGAGAGTGAGCAGCTTCTAAAACAGAGAGGGAGAGAGAGACAGCAGCATCTAAAAAGAGAGAGAGCAGCTTCTAAAACAGAGAAAGAGAGCAGCTTCTAAAACAGAGAGAGACACAGAGACAGCAGCTTCTAAAACAGAGAGAGAGACAGCAGCTTCTAAACCAGAGAGTGAGAGAGACAGCAGTTTCTAAACCAGAGAGAGAGAGAGACAGCAGCTTCTAAAACAGAGAGAGAGAGAGAGAAAGCAGCTTCTAAAACAGAGAGAGAGAGAGAGAGACAGCAGCTTCTAAAACAGAGAGAGAGAGAGAGAAGCTTCTAAAACAGAGAGAGAGAAGCTTGTAAAACAGAGAGAGCGAGACACCAGCTTCTAAAACAAAGAGAGAGACAGCAGCTTCTAAAACAGAGAGAGAGAGAGAGACAGCAGCTTCTAAAACAGAGGGAGAGAGAGGGAGACAGCAGCTTCGAAAACAGAGAGAGAGTGACAGCAGTTTCTAAAACAGAGACAGAGAAAGCAGCTTCTAATACAGAGAGAGAGAGAGCAGCTTCTAAAACAAAGGCAGAGACAGCAGCTTCTAAAACAGAGGGAGAGAGAGAGACAGCAGCTTCTAAAACATAGAGAGAGAGAGAGAGAGACAGCAGCTTGTAAAACAGAGAGAGAGAGAGACAGCAGCATCTAAAAAGAGAGAGAGCAGCTTCTAAAACAGAGAGAGAGAGAGCAGCTTCTAAAACAGAGAGAGAGACAGAGACAGCAGCTTCTAAAACAGAGAGAGAGAGGCAGCAGCTTCTAAAACAGAGAGAGAGTGAGAGAGAGAGACAGCAGCTTCTAAAACAGAGAGAGAAAGCAGCTTCTAAAACAGAGAGAGAGAGAGAGAGCGACAGCAGTTTCTAAAACTGACAGAGAGAGAGAGAGAGACAGCAACTTCTAAAACATAGAGAGAGAGAGAGACACCAGCTTCTAAAACAGAGAGAGAGAGACAGCAGCTTCTAAAACAGAGAGAGAGAGAGACAGCAGCTTCTAAAACAGAGAGAGAGAGACAGCAGCTTCTAAAACAGAGGGAGAGAGAGAGAGACAGCAGCTTCTAAAACAGAGAGAGAGAGACAGCAGCTTCTAAAACGGAGAGAGAGAGAGCAGCTTCTAAAACAAAGGCAGAGACAGCAGCTTCTAAAACATAGGGAGAGAGAGAGAGAGAGAGACAGCAGCTTCTAAAACATAGGGAGAGAGAGAGAGAGAGAGAGACAGCAGCTTCTAAAACATAGGGAGAGAGAGAGAGAGAGAGAGACAGCAGCTTGTAAAACAGAGAGAGAGAGAGAAGCTTCCAAAACAGAGAGAGAGAGCCGCTTCTAAAACAGAGAGAGCGAGTCAGCAGCTTCTAAAACAGAGACAGAGACAGCAGCTTCTAAAACGGAGAGAGAGAGAGAGAGAGAGACAGCAGCTTGTAAAACAGAGAGAGAGAGAGAAGCTTCTAAAACAGAGAGAGATAGCAGCTTCTAAAACAGAGAGGCAGAGAGAGACAGCAGCTTCTAAAACAGAGAGAGGCAGCTGCTTCTAAAACAGAGAGAGAGAGAGAGACAGCAGCTTCTAAAACAGAGGGAGAGAGAGAGACAGCAGCTTCGAAAACAGAGAGAGAGAGACAGCAGCTTCGAAAACAGAGAGAGAGTGACAGCAGCTTCTAAAACAGAGACAGAGCCAGAAGCTTCTAAAACAGAGAGAGAGAGAGAGAGCAGCATCTAAAACAGAGACAGAGACAGCAGCTTCTAAAACAGAGAGAGAAAGACAGCAGCTTCTAAAACAGAGAGAGAGAGACAGCAGCTTCGAAAAGAGAGAGAGAGAGAGAGACAGCAACTTCGAAAACAGAGAGAGAGAGAGAGAGAGCAGCTTCTAAAACAGAGAGACAGCTTCTAAAACAGACAGAGAGAGAGCAGCTTCTAAAACAGAGACAGAGACAGCAGCTTCGAACACAGAGAGAGCAGCTTCTAAAACACAGAGAGAGACAGCAGCTTCTAAAACAGAGAGAGCAGCTTCTAAAACAGAGAGAGAGAGAGGGAGCAGCTTCTAAAACAGAGACAGCAGCTTCTAAAACAGAGAGAGAGAGCAGCTTCTAAAACAGAGAGAGAGAGAGAAAGAAAGCAGCGTCTAAAACAGAGAGAGAGAGAGACAGCAGCTTCTAAAACCGAGAGAGAGAGTGAGTGAGCAGCTTCTAAAACAGAGAGCGAGAGAGTCAGCAGCTTCTAAAACAGGGAGAGAGAGAGAGCAGCTGCTAAAACAGAAAGAGAGAGACAGAGACAGCAGCTTCTAAAACAGAGAGAGAGAGAGTGACAGCAGCTTCTAAAACAGAGAGAGAGAGACAGCAGCTTCTAAAACAGAGAGAGAGTGAGCAGCTTCTAAAACAGAGAGGGAGAGAGAGACAGCAGCATCTAAAAAGAGAGAGAGCAGCTTCTAAAACAGAGAGAGAGAGAGAAGCTTCCAAAACAGAGAGAGAGAGCCGCTTCTAAAACAGAGAGAGCGAGACAGCAGCTTCTAAAACAGAGACAGAGACAGCAGCTTCTAAAACGGAGAGAGAGAGAGCAGCTTCTAAAACATAGAGAGAGAGAGAGAGAGAGAGACAGCAGCTTGTAAAACAGAGAGAGAGAGAGAAGCTTCCAAAACAGAGAGAGAGAGCCGCTTCTAAAACAGAGAGAGCGAGACAGCAGCTTCTAAAACAGAGAGAGAGACAGCTGCTTCTAAAACAGAGAGAGAGAGAGACAGCAGCTTCTAAAACAGAGGGAGAGAGAGAGACAGCAGCTTCGAAAACAGAGAGAGAGTGACAGCAGCTTCTAAAACAGAGACAGAGCCAGAAGCTTCTAAAACAGAGAGAGAGAGAGAGAGCAGCATCTAAAACAGAGACAGAGACAGCAGCTTCTAAAAGAGAGAGAAAGACAGCAGCTTCTAAAACAGAGAGAGAGAGACAGCAGCTTCGAAAAGAGAGAGAGAGAGAGAGACAGCAGCTTCGAAAACAGAGAGAGTGACAGCAGCTTCGAAAACAGAGAGAAAGAGAAAGAGCAGCTTCTAAAACAGAGAGAGACAGCAGCTTCTAAAACAGAGAGAGCAGCTTCTAAAACAGAGAGAGAGCAGCTTCTAAAACAGAGAGAGAGAGAGAAAGAAAGCAGCTTCTAAAACAGAGAGAGAGACAGCAGCTTCTAAAACCGAGAGAGAGAGTGAGTGAGCAGCTTCTAAAACAGAGAGGGAGAGAGAGTCAGCAGCTTCTAAAACAGAGAGAGAGAGAGTGACAGCAGCTTCTAAAACAGAGAGAGAGAGACAGCAGCTTCTAAAACAGAGAGAGAGTGAGCAGCTTCTAAAACAGAGAGAGAGCAGCTTCTAAAACAGAGAGAGAGAGAGCAGCTTCTAAAACAGAGAGAGAGACAGAGACAGCAGCTTCTAAAACAGAGAGAGAGAGAGAGACAGGACCTTCTAAAACAGAGAGAGAGAGGCAGCAGCTTCTAAAACAGAGAGAAAGAGACAGAGACAGCAGTTTCTAAAACAGAGAGAGAGAACAGCTTCTAAAACAGAGTGAGAGAGCAGCTTCAAAACAGATGGAGACAGCAGCTTCTAAAACCGAGAGAGAGAGTGAGTGAGCAGCTTCTAAAACAGTGAGGGAGAGAGAGACAGCAGCTTCTAAAACTGGGAGAGAGAGAGAGCAGCTGCTAAAACAGAAAGAGAGAGACAGAGACAGCAGCTTCTAAAACAGAGAGAGAGAGAGTGACAGCAGCTTCTAAAACAGAGAGAGAGAGAGACAGCAGCTTCTAAAACAGAGAGAGAGTGAGCAGCTTCTAAAACAGAGAGAGAGAGAGCAACTTCTAAACCAGAGAGAGAGAGAGAGAGACAGGAGCTATTAAAACAGAGAGAGAGAGAGACAGCATCTTCTAAATCAGAGAGAGAGAGACAACAACTTCTAAAACAGAGAGAGAGAGAGAGACAGCAGCTTCTAAAACAGAGAGAGAGAGACAGCAGCTTCTAAAACAGAGAGAGAGAGACAGCAGCTTCTAAAACAGAGAGGGAGAGAGAGAGAGACAGCAGCTTCTAAAACAGAGAGAGAGAGCAGCTTCTAAAACAGAGAGAGAGAGAGCAGCTTCAAAACAGAGAGAGAGACAGCAGCTTCTAAAACCGAGAGAGAGAGTGAGTGAGCAGCTTCTAAAACAAAGAGGGAGAGGGAGACAGCAGCTTCTAAAACAGGGAGAGAGAGAGAGGGCAGCTTCTAAAACAGAGAGAGACAGCAGCTTCTAAAACGGAGAGAGAGTGAGCAGCTTCTAAAACAGAGAGGGAGAGAGAGACAGCAGCATCTAAAAAGAGAGAGAGCAGCTTCTAAAACAGAGAAAGAGAGACAGCAGCTTCTAAAACAGAGAGAGACACAGAGACAGCAGCTTCTAAAACAGAGAGAGAGACAGCAGCTTCTAAACCAGAGAGTGAGAGATACAGCAGTTTCTAAACCAGAGAGAGAGAGAGACAGCAGCTTCTAAAACAGAGAGAGAGAGACAGCAGCTTCTAAAACAGAGAGAGAGAGAGGCAGCAGCTTTTAAAACAGAGAGAGAGTGACAGCAGCTTCTAAAACAGAGAGAGAGAGACAACAGCTTCTAAAACAGAGAGAGAGAAAGACAGCAGTTTCTAAAACAGAGAGAGAGAGAGAGACAACAGCTTCCAAAACAGAGAGAGAAAGACAGCAGCTTCTAAAACATAGAGAGAGAAAGACAACAGTTTCTAAAACAGAGAGAGAGAGAGACAACAGCTTCCAAAACAGAGAGAGAAAGACAGCAGCTTCGAAAACATAGAGAGAGAGAAAGACAGCAGCTTCTAAAACAGAGAGAGCGAGAAAGACAGCAGTTTCTAAACAGAGACAGAGAGAGACAGCAGCTTCTAAAACAGAGAGAGAGACAACAGCTTCTAAAACATAGACACAGCTTCTAAAACAGAGACAAAGACAGCAGCTTCTAAAACTGAGTGAGAGACAGCAGCTTCTAAAACAGAGAGAGAGAGAGGCAGCAGCTTTTAAAACAGAGACAGAGACAGCAGCTTCTAAAACAGAGAGAGAGAGACAGCAGCTTCTAAAACAGAGAGAGAGAGAGGCAGCAGCTTTTAAAACAGAGAGAGAGTGACAGCAGCTTCTAAAACAGAGAGAGAGACAACAGCTTCTAAAACAGAGAGAGAGAAAGACAGCAGTTTCTAAAACAGAGAGAGAGAGAGAGGCAGCAGCTTTTAAAACAGAGACAGAGACAGCAGCTTCTAAAACAGAGAGAGAGAGACAGCAGCTTCTAAAACATAGAGACAGAGAGACAGCTTCTAAAACAGAGTGAGAGAGAGAGAGAGACAGCAGCTTCTAAAACAGAGAGAGAGAGACGGAGAGAGACATCAGCTTCTAACACAGAGAGAGAGAGAGAGACAGCAGCTTCTAAAACAGAGGGAGAGAAAGACAGCAGCTTCTAAAACAGAGAGTGAGAGCAGCTTCTAAAACAGAGAGAGAGAGAGAGGCAGAAGCTTCTAAAACAGAGAGAGAGAGACATCAGCTTCTAAAACATAGAGAGAGAGAAAGACAGCAGCTTCTAAAACAGAGAGAGAGAGATAGCAGCGTCTAAAACAGAGAGAGAGAGAGAGACAGCAGCTTCTAAAACAGAGAGAGAGACAGCAGCTTCTAAAACAGAGAGAGAGAGAGACAGCAGCTTCTAAAACAGAGAGAGCGAGAGAGGCAGCAGCTTCCAAAACAGAGAGAGAAAGACAGCAGCTTCTAAAACATAGAGAGAGAGAAAGACAGCAGCTTCTAAAACAGAGAGAGCGAGAAAGACAGCAGTTTCTAAACAGAGACAGAGAGAGACAGCAGCTTCTAAAACAGAGAGAGAGAGACAACAGCTTCTAAAACATAGACACAGCTTCTAAAATAGAGAGCAGCTTCTAAAACAGAGACAAAGACAGCAGCTTCTAAAACTGAGTGAGAGACAGCAGCTTCTAAAACAGAGAAGGAGTGAATGCAGTTTCTAAATCAGAGAGAGAGACAGCAGCTTCTAAAACAGAGAGAGAGAGAGAGAAAGCAGCTTCTAAAACAGAGAGAGAGAGAAAGACAGCAGTTTCTAAAACAGAGAGACAGCTTCTAAAACAGAGAGAGAGAGAGAGAGAGGCAGCAGCTTCTAAAACAGAGAGAAAGACAGCAGCTTCTAAAACAGAGAGAGACAGCAGCTTCTAAAACAGAGAGAGAGAGAGACAGCAGCATCTAAAACAGAGAGACAGAGAGACAGCTTCTAAAACAGAGAGAGAGACAGCTTCTAAAACAGCGAGAGAGACAGCAGCTTCTAAAACAGAGAGAGAGTGAATGCAGTTTCTAAATCAGAGAGAGACAGCAGCTTCTAAAACAGAGAGAGAGAGAGACAGCAGCATCTAAAACAGAGAGACAGAGAGACAGCTTCTAAACCAGAGAGAGAGACAGCTTCTAAAACAGCGAGAGAGACAGCAGCTTCTAAAACAGAATGAGAGAGAGAGAGAGACAGCAGCTTCTAAAACAGCGAGAGAGAGACAGAGAGAGACATCAGCTTCTAACACAGAGAGAGAGAGAGAGAGAGGCAGCAGCTCCTAAAACAGAGAGAGAGAGACATCAGCTTCTAAAACAGAGACAGAGACAGCAGCTTCTAAAACAGAGAGAGACAGCAGCTACTAAAACAGAGAGCAAGAGAAAGACAGCAGGTTCTAAAACAGAGACAGAGACAGCAGCTTCTAAAACAGAGAGAGAGAGAGAGGCAGCAGCTTTTAAAACAGAGACAGAGACAGCAGCTTCTAAAACAGAGAGAGAGAGACAGCAGCTTCTAAAACATAGAGACAGAGAGACAGCTTCTAAAACAGAGTGAGAGAGAGAGAGAGACAGCAGCTTCTAAAACAGAGAGAGAGAGACGGAGAGAGACATCAGCTTCTAACACAGAGAGAGAGAGAGAGACAGCAGCTTCTAAAACAGAGGGAGAGAAAGACAGCAGCTTCTAAAACAGAGAGTGAGAGCAGCTTCTAAAACAGAGAGAGAGAGAGAGGCAGAAGCTTCTAAAACAGAGAGAGAGAGACATCAGCTTCTAAAACATAGAGAGAGAGAAAGACAGCAGCTTCTAAAACAGAGAGAGAGAGATAGCAGCGTCTAAAACAGAGAGAGAGAGAGAGACAGCAGCTTCTAAAACAGAGAGAGAGACAGCAGCTTCTAAAACAGAGAGAGAGAGAGACAGCAGCTTCTAAAACAGAGAGAGCGAGAGAGGCAGCAGCTTCCAAAACAGAGAGAGAAAGACAGCAGCTTCTAAAACATAGAGAGAGAGAAAGACAGCAGCTTCTAAAACAGAGAGAGCGAGAAAGACAGCAGTTTCTAAACAGAGACAGAGAGAGACAGCAGCTTCTAAAACAGAGAGAGAGAGACAACAGCTTCTAAAACATAGACACAGCTTCTAAAACAGAGAGCAGCTTCTAAAACAGAGACAAAGACAGCAGCTTCTAAAACTGAGTGAGAGACAGCAGCTTCTAAAACAGAGAAGGAGTGAATGCAGTTTCTAAATCAGAGAGAGAGACAGCAGCTTCTAAAACAGAGAGAGAGAGAGAGAAAGCAGCTTCTAAAACAGAGAGAGAGAGAAAGACAGCAGTTTCTAAAACAGAGAGACAGCTTCTAAAACAGAGAGAGAGAGAGAGAGAGGCAGCAGCTTCTAAAACAGAGAGAAAGACAGCAGCTTCTAAAACAGAGAGAGACAGCAGCTTCTAAAACAGAGAGAGAGAGAGACAGCAGCATCTAAAACAGAGAGACAGAGAGACAGCTTCTAAAACAGAGAGAGAGACAGCTTCTAAAACAGCGAGAGAGACAGCAGCTTCTAAAACAGAGAGAGAGTGAATGCAGTTTCTAAATCAGAGAGAGACAGCAGCTTCTAAAACAGAGAGAGAGAGAGACAGCAGCATCTAAAACAGAGAGAGAGACAGCAGCTTCTAAAACAGAGAGAGAGAGAGACAGCAGCTTCTAAAACAGAGAGAGCGAGAGAGGCAGCAGCTTCCAAAACAGAGAGAGAAAGACAGCAGCTTCTAAAACAGAGAGAGCGAGAAAGACAGCAGTTTCTAAACAGAGACAGAGAGAGACAGCAGCTTCTAAAACAGAGAGAGAGAGACAACAGCTTCTAAAACATAGACACAGCTTCTAAAACAGAGAGCAGCTTCTAAAACAGAGACAAAGACAGCAGCTTCTAAAACTGAGTGAGAGACAGCAGCTTCTAAAACAGAGAAGGAGTGAATGCAGTTTCTAAATCAGAGAGAGAGACAGCAGCTTCTAAAACAGAGAGAGAGAGAGAAAGCAGCTTCTAAAACAGAGAGAGAGAGAAAGACAGCAGTTTCTAAAACAGAGAGACAGCTTCTAAAACAGAGAGAGAGAGAGAGAGGCAGCAGCTTCTAAAACAGAGAGAAAGACAGCAGCTTCTAAAACAGAGAGTGAGAGACAGCAGCTTCTAAAACAGAGACAGAGTGAATGCAGTTTCTAAATCAGAGAGAGACAGCAGCTTCTAAAACAGAGAGTGAGAGAGAGACAGCAGCATCTAAAACAGAGAGACAGAGAGACAGCTTCTAAAACAGAGAGAGAGACAGTTTCTAAAACAGCGAGAGAGACAGCAGCTTCTAAAACAGAATGAGAGAGAGAGAGAGACAGCAGCTTCTAAAACAGCGAGAGAGAGACAGAGAGAGACATCAGCTTCTAACACAGAGAGAGAGAGAGAGAGGCAGCAGCTTCTAAAACAGAGAGAGAGAGACATCAGCTTCTAACACAGCGAGAGAGAGAGGCAGCAGCTTCTAAAACAGAGAGAGAAGGACAGCAGCTTCTAAAACAGAGACAGAGACAGCAGCTTCTAAAACAGAGAGAGACAGCAGCTACTAAAACAGAGAGCAAGAGAAAGACAGCAGGTTCTAAAACAGAGACAGAGACAGCAGCTTCTAAAACAGAGAGAGAGAGAGAGGCAGCAGCTTTTAAAACAGAGACAGAGACAGCAGCTTCTAAAACAGAGAGAGAGAGACAGCAGCTTCTAAAACATAGAGACAGAGAGACAGCTTCTAAAACAGAGTGAGAGAGAGAGAGAGGCAGCAGCTTCTAAAACAGAGAGAGAGAGACATCAGCTTCTAACACAAAGAGAGAGAGAGGCAGCAGCTTCTAAAACAGAGAGAGAAGGACAGCAGCTTCTAAAACAGAGACAGAGACAGCAGCTTCTAAAACAGAGAGAGAGAGACAGCAGCTTCTAAAACAGAGAGAGAGAGAGAGGCAGCAGCTTTTAAAACAGAGACAGAGACAGCAGCTTCTAAAACAGAGAGAGAGAGACAGCAGCTTCTAAAACAGAGAGAGAGAGAGGCAGCAGCTTTTAAAACAGAGAGAGAGTGACAGCAGCTTCTAAAACAGAGAGAGAGAGACAACAGCTTCTAAAACAGAGAGAGAGAAAGACAGCAGTTTCTAAAACAGAGAGAGAGAAAGACAGCAGCTTCTAAAACAGAGACGGAGAGACAGCTTCTAAAACAGAGAGAGAGACAGCAGCTTCTAAAACAGAGTGAGAGAGAGAGAGAGAGACAGCAGCTTCTAAAACAGAGAGAGACAGAGAGAGACATCAGCTTCTAACACAGAGAGAGAGAGAGAGGCAGCAGCTTCTAAAACAGAGAGAGAGAGACATCAGCTTCTAACACAGAGAGAGAGAGAGGCAGCAGCTTCTAAAACAGAGAGAGAAGGACAGCAGCTTCTAAAACAGAGACAGAGACAGCAGCTTCTAAAACAGAGAGAGACAGCAGCTACTAAAACAGAGAGCGAGAGAAAGACAGCAGGTTCTAAAACAGAGACAGAGACAGCAGCTTGTAAAACAGAGAGAGAGAGACAGCAGCTTCTAAAACAGAGAGAGAGAGAGGCAGCAGCTTTTAAAACAGAGACAGAGACAGCCGCTTCTAAAACAGAGAGAGAGAGGCAGCAGCTTCTAAAACAGAGAGAGAGTGACAGCAGCTTCTAAAACAGAGAGAGAGAGACAACAGCTTCTAAAACAGAGAGAGAGAAAGACAGCAGTTTCTAAAACAGAGAGAGAGAGAGAGAGACAACAGCTTCTAAAACAGAGAGAGAGAGAGACAACAGTTTCTAAACAGAGAGAGACAGCAGCTTCTAAAACAGAGAGAGAGACAACAGATTCTAAAACAGAGAGAGAGAGAGAGAGAGACAGCAGCTTCTAAAACAGAGGGAGAGAAAGACAGCAGCTTCTAAAACAGAGAGTGAGAGCAGCTTCTAAAACAGAGAGAGAGAGAGAGGCAGAAGCTTCTAAAACAGAGAGAGAGAGACAGCAGCTTCTAAAACATAGAGAGAGAGAAAGACGGCAGCTACTAAAACAGAGAGAGAGAGATAGCAGCGTCTAAAACAGAGAGAGAGAGAGAGACAGCAGCTTCTAAAACAGAGAGAGAGACAGCAGCTTCTAAAACAGAGAGAGAGAGAGACAGCAGCTTCTAAAACAGAGAGAGCGAGAGAGGCAGCAGCTTCCAAAACAGAGAGAGAAAGACAGCAGCTTCTAAAACATAGAGAGAGAGAAAGACAGCAGCTTCTAAAACAGAGAGAGCGAGAAAGACAGCAGTTTCTAAACAGAGACAGAGAGAGACAGCAGCTTCTAAAACAGAGAGAGAGAGACAACAGCTTCTAAAACATAGACACAGCTTCTAAAACAGAGAGCAGCTTCTAAAACAGAGACAAAGACAGCAGCTTCTAAAACTGAGTGAGAGACAGCAGCTTCTAAAACAGAGAAGGAGTGAATGCAGTTTCTAAATCAGAGAGAGAGACAGCAGCTTCTAAAACAGAGAGAGAGAGAGAGAAAGCAGCTTCTAAAACAGAGAGAGAGAGAAAGACAGCAGTTTCTAAAACAGAGAGACAGCTTCTAAAACAGAGAGAGAGAGAGAGAGGCAGCAGCTTCTAAAACAGAGAGAAAGACAGCAGCTTCTAAAACAGAGAGTGAGAGACAGCAGCTTCTAAAACAGAGAGAGAGTGAATGCAGTTTCTAAATCAGAGAGAGACAGCAGCTTCTAAAACAGAGAGAGAGAGAGAGAGACAGCAGCATCTAAAACAGAGAGACAGAGAGACAGCTTCTAAAACAGAGAGAGACAGCTTCTAAAACAGCGAGAGAGACAGCAGCTTCTAAAACAGAATGAGAGAGAGAGAGAGACAGCAGCTTCTAAAACAGCGAGAGAGAGAGACAGAGAGAGACATCAGCTTCTAACACAGAGAGAGAGAGAGAGAGAGAGGCAGCAGCTTCTAAAACAGAGAGAGAGAGAGGCAGCAGCTATTAAAACAGAGACAGAGACAGCAGCTTCTAAAACAGAGTGAGAGAGAGAGAGAGACAGCAGCTTCTAAAACATAGAGACAGAGAGACAGCTTCTAAAACAGAGAGAGAGACAGCAGCTTCTAAAACAGAGTGAGAGAGAGAGAGAGACAGCAGCTTCTAAAACAGAGAGAGACGGAGAGAGACATCAGCTTCTAACACAGAGAGAGAGAGAGAGGCAGCAGCTTCTAAAACAGAGAGAGAGAGACATCAGCTTCTAACACAGAGAGAGAGAGAGGCAGCAGCTTCTAAAACAGAGAGAGAAGGACAGCAGCTTCTAAAACAGAGACAGAGACAGCAGCTTCTAAAACAGAGAGAGACAGCAGCTACTAAAACAGAGAGCGAGAGAAAGACAGCAGGTTCTAAAACAGAGACAGAGACAGCAGCTTGTAAAACAGAGAGAGAGAGACAGCAGCTTC
This sequence comes from Chiloscyllium plagiosum, assembly GCF_037043375.1. NCBI lineage: Eukaryota > Metazoa > Chordata > Chondrichthyes > Orectolobiformes > Hemiscylliidae > Chiloscyllium > Chiloscyllium plagiosum. The sequence goes on from NW_028270176.1 coordinate 17,856,044, forward strand.
TAAAACAGAGAGAGAGAGAGGCAGCAGCTTCTAAAACAGAGACAGAGACAGCAGCTTCTAAAACAGAGAGGGAGAGACAGCAGCTTCTAAAACAGAGAGAGAGAGAGGCAGCAGCTTTTAAAACAGAGAGAGAGTGACAGCAGCTTCTAAAACAGAGAGAGAGACAACAGCTTCTAAAACAGAGAGAGAGAAAGACAGCAGTTTCTAAAACAGAGAGAGAGAGAGACAACAGCTTCTAAAACAGAGAGAGAGAAAGACAGCAGCTTCTAAAACAGAGAGAGAGAGAGACAGCAGCTTCTAAAACAGAGAGTGAGAGAGAGGCAGCAGCTTCTAAAACAGAGAGAGAGAGAAAGACAGCAGCTTCTAAAACAGAGAGAGAGAGACAGCAGCTTCTAAAACAGAGAGCAAGAGAAAGACAGCAGGTTCTAAAACAGAGACAGAGACAGCAGCTTCTAAAACAGAGAGAGAGAGACAGCAGCTTCTAAAACAGAGAGAGAGAGAGGCAGCAGCTTTTAAAACAGAGACAGAGACAGCAGCTTCTAAAACAGAGAGAGAGAGACAGCAGCTTCTAAAACATAGAGACAGAGACAGCTTCTAAAACAGAGAGACAGCAGCTTCTAAAACAGAGTGAGAGAGAGAGAGAGACAGCAGCTTCTAAAACAGAGAGAGAGAGAAAGACAGCAGCTTCTAAAACAGAGAGAGAGAGACAGCAGCTTCTAAAACAGAGAGAGAGAGAGAGACAGCAGCTTCTAAAACAGAGAGAGAGAGAGGCAGAAGCTTCTAAAACAGAGAGAGAGAGAGAGGCAGCAGCTTCCAAAACAGAGAGAAAAAGACAGCAGCTTCTAAAACAGAGAGAGAGAGAGAGACAGCAGCTTCTACAACAGAGAGAGACAGCAGCTACTAAAACAGAGAGCGAGAGAAAGACAGCAGGTTCTAAAACAGAGACAGAGACAGCAGCTTGTAAAACAGAGAGAGAGAGACAGCAGCTTCTAAAACAGAGAGAGAGAGAGGCAGCAGCTTTTAAAACAGAGACAGAGACAGCAGCTTCTAAAACAGAGAGAGAGAGACAGCAGCTTCTAAAACAGAGAGAGAGAGAGGCAGCAGCTTTTAAAACAGAGAGAGTGACAGCAGCTTCTAAAACAGAGAGAGAGAGACAACAGCTTCTAAAACAGAGAGAGAGAAAGACAGCAGTTTCTAAAACAGAGAGAGAGAGAGAGACAACAGCTTCTAAAACAGAGAGAGAGAAAGACAGCAGCTTCTAAACAGAGAGAGACAGCAGCTTCTAAAACAGAGAGAGAGAGAGACAGCAGCTTCTAAAACAGAGAGTGAGAGAGAGGCAGCAGCTTCTAAAACAGAGAGAGAGAGAGAGAGGCAGAAGCTTCTAAAACAGAGAGAGAGAGAGAGAGGCAGCAGCTTCCAAAACAGAGAGAGAAAGACAGCAGCTTCTAAAACAGAGAGAGAGAGAGAGACAGCAGCTTCTAAAACAGAGAGAGAGAGAAAGACAGCAGCTTCTAAAACAGAGAGAGAGAGACAGCAGCTTCTAAAACAGAGAGAGAGAGAGAGACAGCAGCTTCTAAAACAGAGAGAGAGAGAGAGAGGCAGAAGCTTCTAAAACACAGAGAGAGAGAGAGGCAGCAGCTTCCAAAACAGAGAGAGAGAGACAGCAGCTTCTAAAACAGAGAGAGAGAGAGACAGCAGCTTCTAAAACAGAGAGAGAGACAGCAGCTTCTAAAACAGAGAGAGAGAGAGAGAGACAGCAGTTTCTAAACAGAGACAGAGAGAGACAGCAGCTTCTAAAACAGAGAGAGCGAGAAAGACAGCAGTTTCTAAACAGAGACAGAGAGAGACAGCAGCTTCTAAAACAGAGAGAGAGAGAGAGAGACAGCAGCTTCTAAAACAGAGAGAGAGAGAGAGAGAGACAGCAGCTTCTAAAACAGAGAGAGAGAGAAAGACAGCAGTTTCTAAACAGAGAGAGAGAGAGCAGGTTCTAAAACATGACGTGGCGGTGCCGATGTTGGGCAAAAATCCCACAACACCAAGTTCTAGTCCAACAGGTTTATTTGGAAGCACTAGCTTTCGGAGTGACGCTCCTTCATCAGGCAGATTCATAAAACACAGAGCTCACAGTAAAAGATTACAGTGTCACGCAGCTGAACCGGTACATTGACCAAAACGAGATGAAGTCTGTCAGGTTTCCGAATGGGTCTGCTGATTTCAGTTCTTTAACATGTCAATCCCAGGAGTTCGTTTCAGTCACAATCCAAAGATAAGGTTTTATAACGGAAGGTGCCATCCCAGCTCAGACACTGCATTCATGGTGTGAGCTTCGAGTCAGACTGGTTCGATATCTAAAATGGAGTTTACATGGTATTGGGTGGAGTGACTGTCGAGAGGGTGGTGCTGGAAAAGCACAGTCAGTCAGGCAGCATCCCAGGAACAGGAGAATCAACGTTAAAGGCATTTGTCCTTCTTCAGGATAGACTGGCGGCATTGACTGCCTGGAGGTTAGGCATTTTTTGAGCAAAATAGAACGTATCTGTAATAGAATTCTGCAAACATCAGTTCACCCGATAGACTTGTATTTGTGTGCGATGCAGGAGAGAGGGCGTGTGTGTGTGTGTGAGTGCACATGAGAGAGTACGTGTATATGTGTGTGTGCGAGAGAGACAGAGAGAGTGAATATTCGTCTGTGAGTGCACAAGACAGTGTGTGTAGGAGAGACACTGAGTGTGTGTCTGTAGTGGTGAGTGCGTGTGAGAGGGTGTGTGTGAGGGGGTGATGGAGTATAAGCCTGTGAGTGTGTGTGTGTGTGTTTGTGTGAGTGTGTGATGGGGTATAACCCTGTGAGGGGGGGGGTGTGTGTGAGAGTGATGGGGTATAACCCTGTGAGAGGGTGTGTGTGAGTGTGAGTGTGATGGGGTATAACCCTGTGAAAGGGTGTGTGTGTGTGTGAGTGTGATGGGGTATAACCCTGTGAGAGGGTGTGTGTGTGTGTGAGTGTGATGGGGGTATAACCCTGTGAGAGGGTGTGTGTGTGTGAGTGTGATGGGGTATAACCCTGTGAGAGGGTGTGTGTGTGTGTGAGTGTGTGTGATGGGGTATAACCCTGTGAGAGGGTGTGTGTGTGAGTGTGATGGGGTATAACCCTGTGAGAGGGTGTGTGTGTGTGTGAGTGTGATGGGGGTATAACCCTGTGAGAGGGTGTGTGTGTGTGAGTGTGATGGGGTATAACCCTGTGAGAGGGTGTGTGTGAGTGTGTGAGTGTGATGGGGTATAACCCTGTGAGAAGGTGTGTGTGTGTGTGTGAGTGTGATGGGGTATAACCCTGTGAGAGGGTGTGTGTGTGTGTGAGTGTGATGGGGTATAACCCTGTGAGAGGGGTGTGTGTGTGTGTGAGTGTGATGGGGTATAACCCTGTGAGAGGGTGTGTGTGTGTGTGAGTGTGATGGGGTATAACCCTGTGAGAGGGTGTGTGTGTGTGTGTGTGTGAGTGTGATGGGGGTATAACCCTGTGAGAGGGTGTGTGTGTGTGTGAGTGTGATGGGGTATAACCCTGTGAGAGGGTGTGTGTGTGTGTGAGTGTGATGGGGTATAACCCTGTGAGAGGGTGTGTGTGTGTGTGTGTGTGAGTGTGATGGGGGTATAACCCTGTGAGAGGGTGTGTGTGTGTGTGAGTGTGATGGGGTATAACCCTGTGAGAGGGTGTGTGTGTGTGTGTGTGTGAGTGTGATGGGGGTATAACCCTGTGAGAGGGTGTGTGTGTGTGTGAGTGTGATGGGGTATAACCCTGTGAGAGGGGGGTGTGTGTGTGAGTGTGATGGGGTATAACCCTGTGAGAGGGTGTGTGTGTGAGTGTGATGGGGTATAACCCTGTGAGAGGGTGTGTGTGTGTGTGAGTGTGATGGGGTATAACCCTGTGAGAGGGGTGTGTGTGTGTGTGAGTGTGATGGGGGTATAACCCTGTGAGAGGGTGTGTGTGTGTGTGAGTGTGATGGGGGTATAGCCCTGTGAGAGGGTGTGTGTGTGAGAGTGTGATGGGGTATAACCCTGTGAGAGGGTGTGTGTGTGTGTGAGTGTGATGGGGTATAACCCTGTGAGAGGGTGTGTGTGTGTGAGTGTGATGGGGTATAACCCTGTGAGAGGGTGTGTGTGTGTGTGAGTGTGATGGGGGTATAACCCTGTGAGAGGGTGTGTGTGTGTGAGTGTGATGGGGTATAACCCTGTGAGAGGGTGTGTGTGTGTGAGTGTGATGGGGTATAACCCTGTGAGAGGGTGTGTGTGTGTGTGAGTGTGATGGGGGTATAACCCTGTGAGAGGGTGTGTGTGTGAGTGTGATGGGGTATAACCCTGTGAGAGGGTGTGTGTGTGTGTGTGTGAGTGTGATGGGGTATAACCCTGTGAGAGGGTGTGTGTGTGTGTGAGTGTGATGGGGTATAACCCTGTGAGAGGGTGTGTGTGTGTGTGAGTGTGATGGGGTATACGCCTGTGAGAGGGTGTGTGTGTGTGAGTGTGATGGGGTATAACCCTGTGAGAGGGTGTGTGTGTGTGTGAGTGTGATGGGGTATAACCCTGTGAGAGGGTGTGTGTGTGTGTGAGTGTGATGGGGGTATAACCCTGTGAGAGGGTGTGTGTGTGTGTGAGTGTGAGTGTGATGGGGTATAACCCTGTGAGAGGGTGTGTGTGTGAGTGTGATGGGGTATAACCCTGTGAGAGGGTGTGTGTGTGTGTGAGTGTGATGGGGGTATAACCCTGTGAGAGGGTGTGTGTGTGTGTGTGTGTGTGAGTGTGATGGGGTATAACCCTGTGAGAGGGTGTGTGTGAGTGTGAGTGTGATGGGGTATAACCCTGTGAGAGGGGTGTGTGTGTGTGTGAGTGTGATGGGGTATAACCCTGTGAGAGGGTGTGTGTGTGAGTGTGATGGGGTATAACCCTGTGAGAGGATGTGTGTGAGTGTGAGTGTGATGGGGTATAACCCTGTGAGAGGGTGTGTGTGTGAGTGTGATGGGGTATAACCCTGTGAGAGGGTGTGTGTGAGTGTGAGTGTGATGGGGTATAACCCTGCGAGAGGGTGTGTGTGTGTGTGAGTGTGATGGGGTATAACCCTGTGAGAGGGTGTGTGTGTGTGAGTGTGATGGGGGTATAACCCTGTGAGAGGGTGTGTGTGTGTGTGAGTGTGATGGGGGTATAACCCTGTGAGAGGGTGTGTGTGTGTGTGAGTGTGATGGGGGTATAACCCTGTGAGAGGGTGTGTGTGTGTGAGTGTGATGGGGTATAACCCTGTGAGAGGTTGTGTGTGTGTGTGTGTGAGTGTGATGGGGTATAACCCTGTGAGAGGGTGTGTGTGTGTGTGAGTGTGATGGGGGTATAACCCTGTGAGAGGGGGGTGTGTGTGTGTGAGTGTGATGGGGTATAACCCTGTGAGAGGTTGTGTGTGTGAGTGTGATGGGGTATAACCCTGTGAGTGGGTGTGTGTGTGTGTGAGTGTGATGGGGTATAAACCTGTGAGAGTGTGTGTGTGTGTGAGTGTGATGGGGTATAACCCTGTGAGAGGGTGTGTGTGTGTGTGAGTGTGATGGGATATAACCCTGTGAGAGGGTGTGTGTGTGTGAGTGTGATGGGGGTATAACCCTGTGAGAGGGTGTGTGTGTGTGTGAGTGTGATGGGGTATAACCCTGTGAGAGGGGGGTGTGTGTGTGTGAGTGTGATGGGGTATAACCCTGTGAGAGGGTGTGTGTGTGTGTGTGTGTGTGATGGGGTATAACCCTGTGAGAGGGTGTGTGTGTGTGTGAGTGTGATGGGGTATAACCCTGTGAGAGGTTGTGTGTGTGTGTGTGTGAGTGTGATGGGGTATAACCCTGTGAGAGGGTGTGTGTGTGTGAGTGTGATGGGGTATAACCCTGTGAGAGGGTGTGTGTGTGTGTGAGTGTGTGTGATGGGGTATAACCCTGTGAGAGGGTGTGTGTGAGTGTGAGTGTGATGGGGGTATAACCCTGTGAGAGGGGTGTGTGTGTGTGTGAGTGTGATGGGGTATAACCCTGTGAGAGGGTGTGTGTGTGTGTGTGTGTGATGGGGTATAACCCTGTGAGAGGTTGTGTGTGTGTGTGTGTGTGTGAGTGTGATGGGGTATAACCCTGTGAGAGGGTGTGTGTGTGTGAGTGTGATGGGGTATAACCCTGTGAGAGGGTGTGTGTGTGTGTGTGATGGGGTATAACCCTGTGAGAGGGTGTGTGTGTGTGTGAGTGTGATGGGGTATAACCCTGTGAGAGGGGGGTGTGTGTGTGTGTGTGTGATGGGGTATAACCCTGTGAGAGGGTGTGTGTGTGTGTGAGTGTGATGGGGTATAACCCTGTGAGAGGGTGTGTGTGTGTGTGTGATGGGGTATAACCCTGTGAGAGGGTGTGTGTGTGTGAGTGTGATGGGGTATAACCCTGTGAGAGGGGGGTGTGTGTGTGTGAGTGTGATGGGGTATAACCCTGTGAGAGGGGGGTGTGTGTGTGTGTGAGTGTGATGGGGTATAACCCTGTGAGGGGGGGTTGTGTGTGTGTGAGTGTGATGGGGTATAACCCTGTGAGAGGGTGTGTGTGTGTGAGTGTGATGGGGTATAACCCTGTGAGAGGGTGTGTGTGTGTGTGAGTGTGATGGGGTATAACCCTGTGAGAGGGGGTGTGTGTGTGTGTGTGATGGGGTATAACCCTGTGAGAGAGGGGTGTGTGTGTGTGAGTGTGATGGGGGTATAACCCTGTGAGAGGGTGTGTGTGTGTGTGTGTGTGATGGGGGTATAACCCTGTGAGAGGGTGTATGTGTGTGTGTGTGTGAGTGTGATGGGGTATAACCCTGTGAGAGGGTGTGTGTGTGTGTGAGTGTGATGGGGGTATAACCCTGTGAGAGGGTGTGTGTGTGTGTGTGTGTGTGAGTGTGATGGGGTATAACCCTGTGAGAGGGTGTGTGTGTGTGAGTGTGATGGGGTATAACCCTGTGAGAGGGAGTGTGTGTGTGTGAGTGTGATGGGGGTATAACCCTGTGAGAGGGTGTGTGTGTGTGTGAGTGTGATGGGGTATAACCCTGTGAGAGGGGGTGTGTGTGTGTGAGTGTGATGGGGTATAACCCTGTGAGAGGGGGGGGTGTGTGTGAGTGTGATGAGGTATAACCCTGTGAGAGGGTGTGTGTGTGTGTGAGTGTGATGGGGTATAACCCTGTGAGAGGGGGTGTGTGTGTGTGAGTGTGATGGGGTATAACCCTGTGAGAGGGGGTGTGTGTGTGTGAGTGTGATGGGGGTATAGCCCTGTGAGAGGGAGTGTGTGTGTGTGAGTGAACCACTGTAATCTTTGCTTTCCCTTGGCTACACTGTGCAAAGTGGCCTTTGTTCCACTAATCTGGGTGGGGTGGTAGGGGAGGTTTGGGTTTCAGTTTTTGAAGACACAGAGTACGCTCAGAAGAACTTGTTCCACAGAAACTTGCCCAGTTTGGCAGCGATTGGGATAGCTTTGAAGTAGCCGGGAGCTGCGAGAATGGACGTGTCGATAACCACATCCACCAAGGAAGGGGATGCTGCCTCTTTCTTCTCCTCTTTCAAAGAGTCGATCTCTCGCTGCAGGGCCTTTGCACGCTCCTGGAACCCTTCCTTCACCAGCTTGTCGTGCTCCTGCAGCCTCTGCATCAGGACCTTCTCGTGTTCCTGTAGCAGTCGGACCTGCTCCTGCTGGGCTTTCTCTTTCAGCTGAGCCAAATTCACCTCGGCCGCCCTCCTCTCATCCGCCAGGCGTTGCTCGGCCGCACGTCTCTCCTCTTCCTTCGCTTTCCGCTGCTGTTCCGCTACTTCTGCCCTCTCCCGTGCAGCTGCTCGGAGACAACCCAGAAGGAATGGACACCGGGGTTTAGGTGGCTCAGGCAGATCACCAATTGGAGGAAGGTTCAGGGTCGGTGGTGGGTGGGTGGAATGCACTGCCTAGCAGTGGTAGTAGAGTCAGAGACATTAGGGGCTTTTAAATAACTCTTGGATAGGCACATGGAAGATAATACCATGAAGGGTGTGTCGGTTAGTCTGATCGGAGAGTAGGATAAAAGGCCAGACAACATCGAGGGCCGAAGGGCCTGTACTGTGCTGTACTGTTCTACATTGTGTGTTCTATGTAACACCCTGGTTGTGGGGTTACTGCAGTCATTACGAACAACCTCTCTTTCCTCACCTCGGTGAATTTGATCTGTTTCTGTGGCGAATACTGACCCGGATTTACCAGGGTGTTGCTGGGACCGGAGAGTTTGGGTACTGGGAGAGACTGGATGGGCTGGGACTTTTATTTCCCGGGAGTGTAGGAGGCCGAGGGGCCTGACCAAACACCCAGAATCAACAGGCGCCTTCCATTTTCAGAGGACATCTTGTCAAATTTAGCTTTTACGCTTTTATTCCCAGTGCGTGGGTGTCACGGGCTCGGCCAGTATTTACTGCGCAGTAACAATCCATCACATCACCAAGGGCTGCAAGTTATGTGCAGTTCCAATTAAGGTTAGATTCCCTTCTCTTAAAGGGCACAAGAGGAGCAGGGGGCTATCATCAACAGTCCTTACCATGAGACTAGTTCTCAACTGCGGATTTTACCATCAACTTTTACCATCCACCATGGTCTGATTTGAACCCAGGTTCAAATGATCCGGATCTGAACACAGGAGGTGCAGTTAGTCAGTTTGCAGATGACACCAATATTGGAGGGTGTAGTGGACAGCGAAGAGGGTTACCTCAGATTACAACAGGATCTGGACCAGATGGGCCAATGGGCTGAGAAGTGGCAGATGGAGTTTAATTCAGATAAATGCGAGGTGTTGCATTTTGGGAAAGCAAATCTGAGCAGGACTTATACACTCAATCGTAAGGTCCTCGGGAGTATTGTTCAACAAAGAGTTTCATAGCTCCTTGAAAGTGGAGTTGCAGGTAGATAGGATAGTGAAGAAGGTGTTTGGTATGCTTTCCTTTATTGGTCAGAGTATTGAGTACAGGAGTTGGGAGGTCATGATGCGGCTGTACAGGACATTGGTTAGGCCACTGTTGGAATATTGCGTGCAATTCTGGTCTCCTTCCTATCGGAAAGATGTTGTGAAACTTGAAAGGGTTCAGAAAAGATTTACAAGGATGTTGCCAGGGTTGGAGGATTTGAGTTACAGGGAGAGGCTGAACAGGCTGGGGCTGTTTTCCCCGGAGCATCAGAGGCTGAGGGGTGACCTTATCGAGGTTTATAAACTCATGAGGGGCATGGACAGGGTAAATAGGCAAAGTCTTTTCCCTGGGGTGGGGGAGTCCAAAACTAGAGGGCATAGGTTTAGGGTGAGAGGAGAAAGATATAAAAGGGAGCTGAGGGGCAACGTTTTCACGCAGAGGGTGGTGTGTGTATGGAACGAGTTGCCAGAGGAAGTGGTGAAGGCATTTGGATGGATATATGAATAGGAAGGGTTTGGAGGGATATGGGCAGGGTGCTGGCAGGTGGGACTAGATTGGGTTGGGATATCTGGTCGGCATGGACGGGTGGGACCGAAGGGTCTGTTTCCATGCTGGATGACTATAACCATCCTGAACTATATTGGTTTTTGTTAGATATATTATTGCCCCCCAACCCCATCCCCGCACATGTCCTCTTCCTTTTCAAATCTGTCATTATTTGAAGCATTTTTAAACAGGAATATTCTGGAAAAGTGGCTTATTTCCTGAACAGGGAAATTTCAGGAAGTGCAAAGTGACCTGGGTTACCATCGCTGAAGGTAAACATTGCAGGGACAGCAGGCGGTGAGGAAGGTGAAAGGTAGAGTGGCCTTCACAGTGAGAGGCTTGGAGTACAGGAGCAGGAGCTCTTGCTGCAGTTATACAGGGGGCCTTGGTGAGACCACACCCTGGAGTAGCGTGTGTACAGTCCTGGTCTCCTTCTCTGAGGAGGAATGTCCTGGTGAGGGAGGGAGTGTAATACAGGTTTCTCAGACTGACTCCCGGGATGGCAGGACTGACGGACGAAGAGAGACTGAATCGGTTCGGACCATATTCAGGGCAGTTTGGAAGAAATGGAGGGAGGGATCTCACAGAAACCTGTGAAGTTCTAACCGGACCAGGCTGGGGGAAAGGATGTTCCTGACGACTAGGGAGTTCAGATCCTGGATGGGGGGGGTCACAGGCTAAGGAAACGGGGTCAGCCACTCAGAACTGAGATGAGGAGATTCACCCAGAGATTGGGGGAGACTGGAACTCTCTGCCACAGGGGGGGAGCGGGGGGAGCGATCGAGGCCGAAACACTGGAATGTTTTCAGGAAGGAATGGGATAGAGTTCCTCGGACTGAAGGGATCAACAGGGAGAACGTGGGAACAGGGGACTGAGTCGGGTGATCAGCCATGATCGTATTGGACAGTAGAACAGGCAGGAAGGGCTGAATGGCCTCTGCTTCGATGGAAGGTCAGTGCTGCTCTCCCTTGGGGTAATAGGAATAATCCAAGGAAGTGTGGGGCAGGGGAGAATGGGATTGCACAGAGCTAACACAGGCAATGATAGGCTGAAGGGCCGACACTTGGATTGTGGAACTAAGGGAGTTGAGGAGAACGGTACCTTGGATCTCCCTCTCTGAGGCGGTCATACTCCGGTCGGCCTGTCGAATGGAGTCCGAGAGCTGCTGCTTCTTTGCCAGGAAGTCCTGAAGAACCTGCTGAGCCTGCGGACACCAAGGGGTCAGCCTCTTGAAGAGACAATCGTTATTTAACACAACCGAGGGAGAGGGAGCGAGGGAGGGAAACACACCGAGGGGGAGGGAGGGAAACACACTGAGGGAGAGGGAGGGAAACACCCTGAGGGGGAGGGAGGGAAACACACTGAGGGAGAGGGAGGGAAACACACTGAGGGGGAGGGAGGGAAACACACTGAGGGAGAGGGAGGGAAACACACTGAGGGAGGGAGGGAGGGAAACACACTGAGGGAGGGAGGGAGGGAAACACACTGAGGGAGGGAGGGAGGGAAACACACTGAGGGAGGGAGGGAAACACCCTGAGGGGGAGGGAGGGAAACACACTGAGGGAGAGGGAGGGAAACACACTGAGGGAGAGGGAGGGAAACACACTGAGGGGGAGGGAAACACACTGAGGGAGAGGGAGGGAAACACACTGAGGGGGAGGGAGGGAAACACACTGAGGGAGAGGGAGGGAAACACACTGAGGGGGAGGGAGGGAAACACACTGAGGGGGAGGGAAACACACTGAGGGAGAGGGAGGGAAACACACTGAGGGAGGGAGGGAAACACACTGAGGGGGGGAGGGAAACACACCGAGGGGGAGGGAGGGAAACACACCGAGGGAGAGGGAGGGAAACACACCGAGGGAGAGGGAGGGAAACACACCGAGGGAGAGGGAGGGAAACACACTGAGGGGGAGGGTGGGAAACACACTGAGGGGGAGGGAGGGAAACACACTGAGGGAGGGGGAGGGAAACACACTGAGGGAGGGGGAGGGAAACACACTGAGGGAGAGGGAGGGAAACACACTGAGGGAGGGAGGGAAACACTCTGAGGGGGAGGGAGGGAAACACACCGAGGGGGAGGGAGGGAAACACACTGAGGGAGAGGGAGGGAAACACACTGAGGGGGAGGGAGGGAAACACACCGAGGGGGAGGGAAACACACTGAGGGAGAGGGAGGGAAACACACCGAGGGAGAGGGAGGGAAACACACTGAGGGAGGGGGAGGGAAACACACTGAGGGAGAGGGAGGGAAACACACTGAGGGAGGGAGGGAAACACTCTGAGGGGGAGAGAGGGAAACACACCGAGGGGGAGGGAGGGAAACACACCGAGGGGGAGGGAGGGAAACACACCGAGGGGGAGGGAGGGAAACACACTGAGGGGGAGGGAGTGAAACACACCGAGGGAGAGAGGGAAACACACTGAGGGAGGGAGGGAGGGAAACACACCGAGGGAGAGGGAGGGAAACACACCGAGGGAGAGGGAGGGAAACACACCGAGGGAGAGGGAGGGAAACACACCGAGGGAGAGGGAGGGAAACACACCGAGGGAGAGGGAGGGAAACACACCGAGGAGGAGGGAGGGAAACACACTGAGGAGGAGGGAGGGAAACACACCGAGGGAGAGGGAGGGAAACACACCGAGGAGGAGGGAGGGAAACACACTGAGGAGGAGGGAGGGAAACACACCGAGGGAAGGGGAGGGAAACACACCGAGGGGGAGGGAGGGAAACACACTGAGGGAGAGGGAGGGAAACACACCGAGGGGGAGGGAAACACACTGAGGGGGAGGGAGGGAAACACACTGAGGGAGGGAGGGAAACACACTGAGGGGGAGGGAGGGAAACACACTGAGGGAGAGGGAGGGAAACACACTGAGGGAGAGGGAGGGAAACACACTGAGGGAGGGAGGGAGGGAGGGAAACACACTGAGGGAGAGGGAGGGAAACACACTGAGGGGGAGGGAGGGAAACACACTGAGGGGAGGGAAACACACTGAGGGAGAGGGAGGGAAACACACCGAGGGGGAGGGAAACACACTGAGGTGGGGGAGGGAAACACACTGAGGGAGAGGGAGGGAAACACACTGAGGGAGGGAGGGAAACACACTGAGGGAGGGAGGGAAACACACCGAGGGGGAGGGAGGGAAACACACCGAGGGAGAGGGAGGGAAACACACTGAGGGAGGGAGGGAGGGAGGGAAACACACTGAGGGAGAGGGAGGGAAACACACTGAGGGGGAGGGAGGGAAACACACTGAGGGAGAGGGAGGGAAACACACTGAGGGGGAGGGAGGGAAACACACTGAGGGGGAGGGAAACACACTGAGGGAGAGGGAGGGAAACACACCGAGGGGGAGGGAAACACACTGAGGGAGAGGGAGGGAAACACACTGAGGGAGGGAGGGAAACACACTGAGGGAGGGAGGGAAACACACCGAGGGGGAGGGAGGGAAACACACTGAGGGGGAGGGAGGGAAACACACTGAGGGAGGGAGGGAAACACACTGAGGGGGAGGGAGGGAAACACACTGAGGGGGAGGGAGGGAAACACACTGAGGGAGGGAGGGAAACACACTGAGGGAGAGGGAGGGAAACACACTGAGGGGGAGGGAGGGAAACACACTGAGGGAGAGGGAGGGAAACACACTGAGGGGGAGGGAGGGAAACACACTGAGGGGGAGGGAGGGAAACACACTGAGGGAGAGGGAGGGAAACACACCGAGGGGAGGGAAACACACTGAGGGAGAGGGAGGGAAACACACTGAGGGAGGGAGGTAAACACACTGAGGGAGAGGGAGGGAAACACACTGAGGGGGAGGGAGGGAAACACACTGAGGGGGAGGGAAACACACTGAGGGAGGGAGGGAAACACACTGAGGGAGAGGGAGGGAAACACACTGAGGGGGAGGGAGGGAAACACCACTGAGGGGGAGGGAGGGAAACACACCGAGGGGGAGGGAGGGAAACACACTGAGGGAGAGGGAGGGAAACACACTGAGGGGGAGGGAGGGAAACACACTGAGGGGAGGGAGGGAAACACACCCGAGGGGGAGGGAGGGAAACACACTGAGGGGGAGGAGTGAAACACACCGAGGGAGAGGGAGGGAAACACACTGAGGGGGAGGGAGTGAAACACCCGAGGGAGAGGGAGGGAAACACACTGAGGGGGAGAGAGGGAAACACACTGAGGGGGAGGGAGGGAACACACTGAGGGAGGGAGGGAGGGAAACACACTGAGGGAGGGAGGTAAACACACTGAGGGAGAGGGAGGGAAACACACTGAGGGAGGGAGGGAAACACACCGAGGGAGAGGGAGGGAAACACACCGAGGGAGAGGGAGGGAAACACACCGAGGGAGAGGGAGGGAAACACACTGAGGGAGAGGGAGGGAAACACACTGAGGGAGAGGGAGGGAAACACACTGAGGGAGAGGGAGGGAAACACACTGAGGAGGAGGGAGGGAAACACACCGAGGGAGGGGAGGGAAACACACCGAGGGGGAGGGAGGGAAACACACTGAGGGAGAGGGAGGGAAACACACGAGGGGGAGGGAAACACACTGAGGGGGGAGGGAGGGAAACACACTGAGGGAGGGAGGGAAACACACTGAGGGGGAGGGAGGGAAACACACTGAGGGAGAGGGAGGGAAACACACTGAGGGAGAGGGAGGGAAACACACTGAGGGAGAGGGAGGGAAACACACTGAGGGAGGGAGGGAGGGAAACACACTGAGGGAGGAGGGAGGGAAACACACTGAGGGAGGGAGGGAAACACACTGAGGGAGGAGGGAAACACACCGAGGGAGAGGGAGGGAAACACACCGAGGGGAGGGAGGGAAACACACTGAGGGAGAGGGAGGGAAACACACTGAGGGAGAGGGAGGGAAACACACGAGGGAGAGGGAGGGAAACACACTGAGGGGAGAGGGAGGGAAACACACTGAGGAGAGGGAGGGAAACACACTGAGGGAGAGGGAGGAGAACACACTGAGGGAGGAGGGAGGGAAAACACACTGAGGGGGAGGGAGGGAAACACACTGAGGGGGGAGGGAAAAACACTGAGGAGGAGGGAAACACACTGAGGGAGGGGAGGGAAACACACTGAGGGAGAGGGAGGGAAACACACCGAGGGGGAAACACACTGAGGGGGAGGGAGGGAAACACACTGAGGGAGGGAGGGAAACACACTGAGGGGAGGGGAGGGAAACACACTGAGGGAGGAGGAGGGAAACACACTGAGGGGAGGGAGGGAAAGGGAGAGGGAGGGAAACACACTGAGGGAGAGGGAGGGAAACACACTGAGGGAGGGAGGGAGGGAAACACACTGAGGGAGGGAGGGAAACACACTGAGGGGGAGGGAGGGAAACACACTGAGGGGGAGGGAGGGAAACACACTGAGGGGGAGGGAAACACACTGAGGGAGAGGGAGGGAAACACACCGAGGGGGAGGGAAACACACTGAGGTGGGGGAGGGAAACACACTGAGGGAGGGGGAGGGAAACACACTGAGGGAGAGGGAGGGAAACACACTGAGGGAGGGAGGGAAACACACCGAGGGGGAGGGAGGGAAACACACTGAGGGGGAGGGAGGGAAACACACTGAGGGAGGGAGGGAAACACACTGAGGGAGAGGGAGGGAAACACACTGAGGGAGAGGGAGGGAAACACACTGAGGGGGAGGGAGGGAAACACACTGAGGGGGAGGGAGGGAAACACACTGAGGGAGGGAGGGAAACACACCGAGGGAGAGGGAGGGAAACACACTGAGGGGGAGGGAGGGAAACACACTGAGGGAGAGGGAGGGAAACACACTGAGGGGGAGGGAGGGAAACACACTGAGGGGGAGGGAGGGAAACACACTGAGGGAGAGGGAGGGAAACACACCGAGGGGGAGGGAAACACACTGAGGGAGACGGAGGGAAACACACTGAGGGAGGGAGGTAAACACACTGAGGGAGAGGGAGGGAAACACACTGAGGGGGAGGGAGGGAAAGACACCGAGGGGGAGGGAAACACACTGAGGGAGGGAGGGAAACACACTGAGGGAGAGGGAGGGAAACACACTGAGGGGGAGGGAGGGAAACACACTGAGGGGGAGGGAGGGAAACACACCGAGGGGGAGGGAGGGAAACACACCGAGGGGGAGGGAGGGAAACACACCGAGGGGGAGGGAGGGAAACACACTGAGGGAGGGAGGGAAACACACCGAGTGAGAGGGAGGGAAACACACTGAGGGAGAGGGAGGGAAACACACTGAGGGAGGGAGGGAAACACTCTGAGGGAGAGGGAGGGAAACACACTGAGGGAGGGAGGAAAACACACCGAGGGAGAGGGAGGGAAACACACTGAGGGGGAGGGAGGGAAACACACCGAGGGGGAGGGAGGGAAACACACTGAGGGAGGGAGGGAAACACACCGAGTGAGAGGGAGGGAAACACACTGAGGGAGAGGGAGGGAAACACACTGAGGGAGAGGGAGGGAAACACACTGAGGGAGGGAGGGAAACACTCTGAGGGAGAGGGAGGGAAACACACTGAGGGAGAGGGAGGGAAACACACCGAGGGAGAGGGAGGGAAACACACCGAGGGAGAGGGAGGGAAACACACTGAGGGAGAGGGAGGGAAACACACTGAGGGAGGGAGGGAAACACACTGAGGGAGGGAGGGAAACACACTGAGGGAGAGGGAGGGAAACACACTGAGGGAGAGGGAGGGAAACACACTGAGGGAGGGAGTGAAACACACTGAGGGAGAGGGAGGGAAACACACTGAGGGAGGGAGGTAAACACACTGAGGGAGAGGGAGGGAATCACACTGAGGGAGGGAGGGAAACACACTGAGGGGGGGACGGAAACACACCGAGGGGGAGGGAGGGAAACACACCGAGGGAGAGGGAGGGAAACACACCGAGGGAGAAGGAGGGAAACACACCGAGGGAGAGGGAGGGAAACACACAGAGGGAGAGGGAGGGAAACACACCGAGGGAGAGGGAGGGAAACACACTGAGGGGGAGGGTGGGAAACACACTGAGGGGGAGGGAGGGAAACACACTGAGGGAGAGGGAGGGAAACACACTGAGGGGGAGGGAGGGAAACACACTGAGGGAGAGGGAGGGAAACACACTGAGGGGGAGGGAGTGAAACACACTGAGGGAGGGGGAGGGAAACACACTGAGGGAGGGGGAGGGAAACACACTGAGGGAGGGGGAGGGAAACACACTGAGGGGGAGGGAGGGAAACACACTGAGGGAGGGAGGGAAACACACCGAGGGAGAGGGAGGGAAACACACTGAGGGAGAGGGAGGGAAACACACTGAGGGGGAGGGAGTGAAACACACTGAGGGAGGGAGGCAAACACACTGAGGGAGAGGGAGGGAAACACACCGAGGGGGAGGGAAACACACTGAGGGAGAGGGAGGGAAACACACTGAGGGAGGGAGGGAACACACTGAGGGGGGGACGGAAACACACCGAGGGGGAGGGAGGGAAACACACCGAGGGAGAGGGAGGGAAACACACCGAGGGAGAAGGAGGGAAACACACCGAGGGAGAGGGAGGGAAACACACAGAGGGAGAGGGAGGGAAACACACCGAGGGAGAGGGAGGGAAACACACTGAGGGGGAGGGTGGGAAACACACTGAGGGGGAGGGAGGGAAACACACTGAGGGAGGGGGAGGGAAACACACTGAGGGAGGGGGAGGGAAACACACTGAGGGGGAGGGAGGGAAACACACTGAGGGAGAGGGAGGGAAACACACTGAGGGGGAGGGAGTGAAACACACTGAGGGAGGGAGGCAAACACACTGAGGGAGAGGGAGGGAAACACACCGAGGAGGAGGGAGGGAAACACACCGAGGGAAGGGGAGGGAAACACACCGAGGGGGAGGGAGGGAAACACACTGAGGGAGAGGGAGGGAAACACACTGAGGGGGAGGGAGGGAAACACACTGAGGGAGAGGGAGGGAAACACACTGAGGGGGAGGGAGGGAAACACACTGAGGTGGGGGAGGGAAACACACTGAGGGAGAGGGAGGTAAACACACTGAGGGAGAGGGAGGGAATCACACTGAGGGAGGGAGGGAAACACACTGAGGAGGGGAGGGAAACACACCGAGGGGGAGGGAGGGAAACACACCGAGGGAGAGGGAGGGAAACACACCGAGGGAGAGGGAGGGAAACACACCGAGGGAGAGGGAGGGAAACACACTGAGGGGGAGGGTGGGAAACACACTGAGGGGGAGGGAGGGAAACACACTGAGGGAGAGGGAGGGAAACACACCGAGGGGGAGGGAGGGAAACACACTGAGGGAGGGGGAGGGAAACACACTGAGGGAGAGGGAGGGAAACACACTGAGGGAGGGAGGGAAACACTCTGAGGGGGAGGGAGGGAAACACACCGAGGGGGAGGGAGGGAAACACACCGAGGGGGAGGGAGGGAAACACACTGAGGGGGAGGGAGTGAAACACACCGAGGGAGAGAGGGAAACACACTGAGGGAGGGAGGGAGGGAAACACACCGAGGGAAGGGGAGGGAAACACACCGAGGGAGAGGGAGGGAAACACACTGAGGGAGGGAGGGAAACACACCGAGGGAGAGGGAGGGAAACACACTGAGGAGGAGGGAGGGAAACACACTGAGGGACAGGGAGGGAAACACACTGAGGGGGAGGGAGGGAAACACACTGAGGGAGAGGGAGGGAAACACACTGAGGGGGAGGGAGGGAAACACACTGAGGGAGAGGGAGGGAAACACACTGAGGGGGAGGGAGGGAAACACACTGAGGTGGGGGAGGGAAACACACTGAGGGAGAGGGAGGGAAACACACTGAGGGGGAGGGAAACACACTGAGGGAGAGGGAGGGAAACACACTGAGGGGGAGGGAGGGAAAGACACCGAGGGGGAGGGAAACACACTGAGGGAGGGAGGGAAACACACTGAGGGAGGGAGGTAAACACACTGAGGGAGAGGGAGGGAAACACACTGAGGGAGGGAGGGAAACACACTGAGGGAGAGGGAGGGAAACACACTGAGGGAGAGGGAGGGAAACACACCGAGGGGGAGGGAGGGAAACACACTGAGGGAGAGGGAGGGAAACACACCGAGGGAAGGGGAGGGAAACACACCGAGGGGGAGGGAGGGAAACACACTGAGGGAGAGGGAGGGAAACACACTGAGGGAGAGGGAGGGAAACACACCGAGGGAAGGGGAGGGAAACACACCGAGGGGGAGGGAGGGAAACACACTGAGGGAGAGGGAGGGAAACACACTGAGGGGGAGGGAGGGAAACACACTGAGGGAGAGGGAGGGAAACACACTGAGGGGGAGGGAGGGAAACACACTGAGGTGGGGGAGGGAAACACACTGAGGGAGAGGGAGGGAAACACACTGAGGGGGAGGGAAACACACTGAGGGAGAGGGAGGGAAACACACTGAGGGGGAGGGAGGGAAAGACACCGAGGGGGAGGGAAACACACTGAGGGAGGGAGGGAAACACACTGAGGGAGGGAGGTAAACACACTGAGGGAGAGGGAGGGAAACACACTGAGGGAGGGAGGGAAACACACTGAGGGAGAGGGAGGGAAACACACTGAGGGAGAGGGAGGGAAACACACCGAGGGGGAGGGAGGGAAACACACTGAGGGAGAGGGAGGGAAACACACTGAGGGAGAGGGAGGGAAACACACTGAGGGAGGGAGGGAAACACTCTGAGGGAGAGGGAGGGAAACACACTGAGGGAGGGAGGAAAACACACCGAGGGAGAGGGAGGGAAACACACTGAGGGGGAGGGAGGGAAACACACCGAG
Organism: Chiloscyllium plagiosum; assembly: GCF_037043375.1. Taxonomy (NCBI): domain Eukaryota; kingdom Metazoa; phylum Chordata; class Chondrichthyes; order Orectolobiformes; family Hemiscylliidae; genus Chiloscyllium; species Chiloscyllium plagiosum. The sequence goes on from NW_028270176.1 coordinate 17,875,326, forward strand.
GGGTAGGGAGGGAAACACACTGAGGGAGGGAGGGAAACACACCGAGTGAGAGGGAGGGAAACACACTGAGGGAGAGGGAGGGAAACACACTGAGGGAGAGGGAGGGAAACACACTGAGGGAGGGAGGGAAACACTCTGAGGGAGAGGGAGGGAAACACACTGAGGGAGAGGGAGGGAAACACACCGAGGGAGAGGGAGGGAAACACACCGAGGGAGAGGGAGGGAAACACACTGAGGGAGAGGGAGGGAAACACACTGAGGGAGGGAGGGAAACACACTGAGGGAGGGAGGGAAACACACTGAGGGAGAGGGAGGGAAACACACTGAGGGAGAGGGAGGGAAACACACTGAGGGAGAGGGAGGGAAACACACCGAGGGAGGGAGGTAAACACACTGAGGGAGAGGGAGGGAAACACACTGAGGGAGGGAGGTAAACACACTGAGGGGGGGACGGAAACACACCGAGGGAGAGGGAGGGAAACACACCGAGGGAGAGGGAGGGAATCACACTGAGGGATGGAGGGAAACACACTGAGGGGGGGACGGAAACACACCGAGGGAGAGGGAGGGAAACACACCGAGGGAGAGGGAGGGAAACACACCGAGGGAGAGGGAGGGAAACACACTGAGGGGGAGGGTGGGAAACACACTGAGGGGGAGGGAGGGAAACACACTGAGGGAGGGGGAGGGAAACACACTGAGGGAGGGGGAGGGAAACACACCGAGGGAGAGGGAGGGAAACACACCGAGGGAGAGGGAGGGAAACACACTGAGGGGGAGGGTGGGAAACACACTGAGGGGGAGGGAGGGAAACACACCGAGGGGGAGGGAGGGAAACACACTGAGGGGGAGGGAGTGAAACACACCGAGGGAGAGAGGGAAACACACTGAGGGAGGGAGGGAGGGAGGGAAACACACTGAGGTAGGGAGGGAGGGAAACACACTGAGGGAGAGAGGGAAACACACTGAGGGGGAGGGAGAGGGAGGGAAACACACTGAGGGAGGGAGGTAAACACACTGAGGGAGAGGGAGGGAAACACACTGAGGGAGGGAGGGAAACACACCGAGGGAAGGGGAGGGAAACACACTGAGGGGGAGGGAGGGAAACACACCGAGGGAGGGAGGGAAACACACTGAGGGGGAGGGTGGGAAACACACTGAGGGGGAGGGAGGGAAACACACTGAGGGGGAGGGAGGGAAACACACTGAGGGAGGGAGGGAAACACTCTGAGGGGGATGGAGGGAAACACACTGAGGGAGAGGGAGGGAAACACACTGAGGGGGAGGGAGGGAAACACACTGAGGGAGGGAGGGAAACACACTGAGGGAGAGGGAGGGAAACACACTGAGGGGGAGGGAGGGAAACACACTGAGGGGGAGGGAGGGAAACACACTGAGGGAGAGGGAGGGAAACACACCGAGGGAGGGAGGGAAACACACCGAGGGAGGGAGGGAAACACACTGAGGGGGAGGGTGGGAAACACACTGAGGGAGGGAGGGAAACACTCTGAGGGGGAGGGAGGGAAACACACCGAGGGAGGGAGGGAAACACACTGAGGGGGAGGGTGGGAAACACACTGAGGGGGAGGGAGGGAAACACACTGAGGGAGGGAGGGAAACACACTGAGGGGGAGGGTGGGAAACACACTGAGGGGGAGGGAGGGAAACACACTGAGGGAGGGAGGGAAACACACTGAGGGAGAGGGAGGGAAACACACTGAGGGAGGGAGGGAAACACTCTGAGGGGGAGGGAGGGAAACACACTGAGGGAGAGGGAGGGAAACACACCGAGGGAGGGAGGGAAACACACTGAGGGAGGGAGGTAAACACACTGAGGGGGAGGGAGGGAAACACACTGAGGGGGAGGGAGGGAAACACACTGAAGGGGAGGGAGGGAAACACACTGAGGGGGGGGAGGGAAACACACTGAGGGGGAGGGAGGGAAACACACTGAGGGTGAGGCAGGGATGGATACACACTGAGGGGGAGGGAGGGAAACACACTGAAGGGGAGGGAGGGAAACACACTGAGGGGGAGGGAGGGAAACACACTGAGGGAGGGAGGGAAACACACTGAGGGAGGGAGGGAAACACACTGAGGGGGAGGGAGGAAACACACTGAGGGGGAGGGAGGGAGGGAAACACACAGAGGAAGAGGGAGGGAAACACACCGAGGGGGAGGGAGGGAAACACACTGAGGGAGGGAGGGAAACACACCGAGGGAGAGGGAGGGAAACACACAGAGGAAGAGGGAGGGAAACACACTGAGGGGGAGGGAGGGAAACACACTGAGGGAGGGAGGGAAACACACTGAGGGAGAGGGAGGGAAACACACTGAGGGAGGGAGGGAAACACTCTGAGGGGGAGGGAGGGAAACACTCTGAGGGGGAGGGAGGGAAACACACCGAGGGAGAGGGAGGGAAACACACCGAGGGGGAGGGAAACACACTGAGGGAGGGAGGGAAACACACTGAGGGAGAGGGAGGGAAACACACTGAGGGGGAGGGAGGGAAACACACTGAGGGGGAGGGAGGGAAACACACCGAGGGGGAGGGAGGGAAACACACTGAGGGAGGGAGGGAAACACACCGAGTGAGAGGGAGGGAAACACACTGAGGGAGAGGGAGGGAAACACACTGAGGGAGAGGGAGGGAAACACACTGAGGGAGGGAGGGAAACACTCTGAGGGAGAGGGAGGGAAACACACTGAGGGAGGGAGGAAAACACACCGAGGGAGAGGGAGGGAAACACACTGAGGGGGAGGGAGGGAAACACACCGAGGGGGAGGGAGGGAAACACACTGAGGGAGGGAGGGAAACACACCGAGTGAGAGGGAGGGAAACACACTGAGGGAGAGGGAGGGAAACACACTGAGGGAGAGGGAGGGAAACACACTGAGGGAGGGAGGGAAACACTCTGAGGGAGAGGGAGGGAAACACACCGAGGGAGAGGGAGGGAAACACACCGAGGGAGAGGGAGGGAAACACACCGAGGGAGAGGGAGGGAAACACACTGAGGGAGAGGGAGGGAAACACACTGAGGGAGGGAGGGAAACACACTGAGGGAGAGGGAGGGAAACACACTGAGGGAGAGGGAGGGAAACACACTGAGGGAGAGGGAGGGAAACACACCGAGGGAGGGAGGTAAACACACTGAGGGAGAGGGAGGGAAACACACTGAGGGAGGGAGGTAAACACACTGAGGGAGAGGGAGGGAAACACACTGAGGGAGAGGGAGGGAAACACACTGAGGGAGAGGGAGGGAAACACACTGAGGGAGGGAGGGAAACACACTGAGGGGGGGACGGAAACACACCGAGGGAGAGGGAGGGAAACACACCGAGGGAGAGGGAGGGAAACACACCGAGGGAGAGGGAGGGAAACACACTGAGGGGGAGGGTGGGAAACACACTGAGGGGGAGGGAGGGAAACACACTGAGGGAGGGGGAGGGAAACACACTGAGGGAGGGGGAGGGAAACACACTGAGGGAGGGAAACACACTGAGGGGGAGGGAGGGAAACACATTGAGGGAGGGAGGGAAACACTCTGAGGGGGAGGGAGGGAAACACACCGAGGGGGAGGGAGGGAAACACACTGAGGGGGAGGGAGTGAAACACACCGAGGGAGAGAGGGAAACACACTGAGGGAGGGAGGGAGGGAAACACACTGAGGGAGGGAGGGAGGGAAACACACTGAGGGAGAGAGGGAAACACACTGAGGGGGAGGGAGAGGGAGGGAAACACACTGAGGGAGGGAGGGAAACACACCGAGGGAAGGGGAGGGAAACACACTGAGGGAGGGAGGGAAACACTCTGAGGGGGAGGGAGGGAAACACACTGAGGGAGAGGGAGGGAAACACACTGAGGGGGAGGGAGGGAAACACACTGAGGGAGGGAGGGAAACACACTGAGGGAGAGGGAGGGAAACACACTGAGGGGGAGGGAGGGAAACACACTGAGGGGGAGGGAGGGAAACACACTGAGGGAGAGGGAGGGAAACACACCGAGGGAGGGAGGGAAACACACTGAGGGGGAGGGTGGGAAACACACTGAGGGAGGGAGGGAAACACACCGAGGGAGGGAGGGAAACACACTGAGGGGGAGGGTGGGAAACACACTGAGGGGGAGGGAGGGAAACACACTGAGGGAGGGAGGGAAACACACTGAGGGAGAGGGAGGGAAACACACTGAGGGAGGGAGGGAAACACTCTGAGGGGGAGGGAGGGAAACACACTGAGGGAGAGGGAGGGAAACACACCGAGGGAGGGAGGGAAACACACTGAGGGAGGGAGGTAAACACACTGAGGGGGAGGGAGGGAAACACACTGAGGGGGAGGGAGGGAAACACACTGAAGGGGAGGGAGGGAAACACACTGAGGGGGGGGAGGGAAACACACTGAGGGGGACGGAGGGAAACACACTGAGGGTGAGGCAGGGATGGATACACACTGAGGGGGAGGGAGGGAAACACACTGAGGGGGAGGGAGGAAACACACTGAGGGGGAGGGAGGGAGGGAAACACACAGAGGAAGAGGGAGGGAAACACACCGAGGGGGAGGGAGGGAAACACACTGAGGGAGGGAGGGAAACACACCGAGGGAGAGGGAGGGAAACACACAGAGGAAGAGGGAGGGAAACACACCGAGGGGGAGGGAGGGAAACACACTGAGGGGGAGGGAGGGAAACACACTGAGGGAGGGAGGGAAACACACTGAGGGAGAGGGAGGGAAACACACTGAGGGAGGGAGGGAAACACTCTGAGGGGGAGGGAGGGAAACACACCGAGGGAGAGGGAGGGAAACACACCGAGGGAGGGAGGGAAACACACTGAGGGTGAGGGAGGGAAACACACTGAGGGTGAGGGAGGAAAACACACTGAGGGAGAGGGAGGGAAACACACTGAGGGAGGGAGGGAAACACTCTGAGGGGGAGGGAGGGAAACACACCGAGGGAGAGGGAGGGAAACACACCGAGGGAGGGAGGGAAACACACTGAGGGTGAGGGAGGGAAACACACTGAGGGTGAGGGAGGGAAACACATTGAGGGAGAGGGAGGGAAACACACTGAGGGGGAGGGAGGAAAACACACTGAGGGGGAGGGAGGGAAACACATTGAGGGAGAGGGAGGCAAACACACTGAGGGAGGGAGGTAAACACACTGAGGGGGAGGGAGGGAAACACACTGAGGGGGAGGGAGTGAAACACACCGAGGGGGAGGGAGGGAAACACACTGAGGGGGAGGGAGGGAAACACACTGAGGGGGAGGGAGGGAAACACACCGAGGGAGAGAGGGAAACACACTGAGAGAGAGGGAGGGAAACACACTGAGGAGGAGGGAGGGAAACACACTGAGGGGGAGGGAGGGAGGGAAACACACTGAGGAGGAGGGAGGGAGGGAAACACACCGAGGGAGAGAGGGAAACACAGTGAGGGAGAGGGAGGGAGGGAAACACACTGAGGGGGAGGGAGGGAAACACACTCAGGGAGTGGGATGAAAACACACTGAGGGAGAGGGAGAGAAAGACACTGAGGGGGAGGGAGGGAAACACACTGAGGGGGAGGGAGGGAAACACACTGAGGGAGAGGGAGGGAAACACACTGAGGGAGAGTGAGGGAGGGAAACACACTGAGGGGGAGTGAGGGAGGGAAACACACTGAGGGAGAGGGAGGGAAACATACCGAGGGAGAGGGAGGGAAACACACTGAGGGGGAGGGAAACACACTGAGGGAGGGAGGGAAACACACTGAGGGGGAGGGAAACACACTGAGGGGGGGGAGGGAAACACACTGAGGGAGAGGGAGGGAAACACACTGAGGGGGAGGGAGGGAAACACACTGAGGGGGAGAGAGGGAAACACGCTGAGGGGAGGGAGGGAAACACACTGAGGGAGGGAGGGAAACACACTGAGGGGGAGGGAGGGAAACACTGGGGGGGGAGGGAAACACACTGAGAGGGAGGGAGGGAAACACACTGAGGGTGAGGGAGAGAAACACACTGAGGGGGAGGGAGGGAAACACAGAGGGGGAGGGAGAGAAACACACTGAGGGAGGGAGGGAAACACACTGAGGGATGGAGGTAAACACACTGAGGGAGAGGGAGGGAAACACACTGAGGGAGGGAGGTAAACACACTGAGGGAGAGGGAGGGAAACACACTGAGGGGGAGGGAGGGAAACACACTGAGGGAGAGGGAGGGAAACACACTGAGGGGGAGGGAGGGAAACACACCGAGGGAGAGGCAGGGAAACACACCGAGGGAGAGGGAGGGAAACACACTGAGGGAGAGGGAGGGAAACATACTGAGGGAGGGAGGTAAACACACTGAGGGAGAGAGGGAAACACACTGAGGGAGGGAGGGAGGGAAACACACTGAGGGAGGGAGGGAGGGAAACACACTGAGGGAAGAAGGGAAACACACTGAGGGAGGGAGGGAAACACACCGAGGGAGAGGGAGGGAAACACACTGAGGGAGAGGGAGGGAAACACACTGAGGGGGAGGGAGGGAAACACACTGAGGGAGAGGGAGGGAAACACACTGAGGGGGAGGGAGGGAAACACACCGAGGGAGAGGCAGGGAAACACACCGAGGGAGAGGGAGGGAAACACACTGAGGGAGAGGGAGGGAAACATACTGAGGGAGGGAGGTAAACACACTGAGGGAGAGAGGGAAACACACTGAGGGAGGGAGGGAAACACACTGAGGGAGAGAGGGAAACACACTGAGGGGGAGGGAGGGAAACACACTGAGGGGGAGGGAGGGAAACACATTGAGGGAGAGGGAGGGAAACACACTGAGGGAGGGAGGTAAACACACTGAGGGAGAGGGAGGGAAACACACTGAGGGAGGGAGGGAAACACACCGAGGGAGAGGGAGGGAAACACACCGAGGGAGAGGGAGGGAAACACACTGAGGGAGGGAGGGAAACACACTGAGGGAGAGGGAGGGAAACACACCGAGGGAGAGGGAGGGAAACACACCGAGGGAGAGGGAGGGAAACACACCGAGGGAGAGGGAGGGAAACACACCGAGGGAGAGGGAGGGAAACATACTGAGGGATAGGGAGGGAAACACACTGAGGGGGAGGGAGGGAAACACACCGAGGGAAGGGGAGGGAAACACACTGAGGGGGAGGGTGGGAAACACACCGAGGGAGAGGGAGGGAAACACACTGAGGGGGAGGGAGGGAAACACACCGAGGGAGAGGGAGGGAAACACACCGAGGGAGAGGGAGGGAAACACACCGAGGGAGAGGGAGGGAAACACACCGAGGGAGAGGGAGGGAAACATACTGAGGGAGAGGGAGGGAAACACACTGAGGGGGAGGGAGGGAAACACACCGAGGGAAGTGGAGGGAAACACAGTGAGGGGGAGGGTGGGAAACACACTGAGGGGGAGGGAGGGAAACACACTGAGGGGGATGGAGGGAAACACACTGAGGGAGGGGGAGGGAAACACACTGAGGGAGAGGGAGGGAAACACACTGAAGGAGGGAGGGAAACACTCTGAGGGGGAGGGAGGGAAACACACTGAGGGAGGGAGGGAGGGAAACACACTGAGGGAGAGAGGGAAACACACTGAGGGGGAGGGAGGGAAACACACTGAGGGGGAGGGAGGGAAACACATTGAGGGTGAGGGAGGGAAACACACTGAAGGGGAGGGAGGGAAACACACTGAGGGGGAGGGAGGGAAACACACTGAGGGGGGGGAGGGAAACACACTGAGGGGGAGGGAGGGAAACACACTGAGGGGGAGGGAGGGAAACACACTGAGGGAGAGGGAGGGAAACACACTGAGGGAGGGAGGTAAACACACTGAGGGAGAGGGAGGGAATCACACTGAGGGAGGGAGGGAAACACACTGAGGGGGGGACGGAAACACACCGAGGGGGAGGGAGGGAAACACACCGAGGGAGAGGGAGGGAAACACACCGAGGGAGAAGGAGGGAAACACACCGAGGGAGAGGGAGGGAAACACACCGAGGGAGAGGGAGGGAAACACACCGAGGGAGAGGGAGGGAAACACACCGAGGGAGAGGGAGGGAAACACACTGAGGGGGAGGGTGGGAAACACACTGAGGGGGAGGGAGGGAAACACACTGAGGGAGGGGGAGGGAAACACACTGAGGGAGGGGGAGGGAAACACACTGAGGGAGAGGGAGGGAAACACATTGAGGGAGGGAGGGAAACACTCTGAGGGGGAGGGAGGGAAACACACCGAGGGGGAGGGAGGGAAACACACTGAGGGGGAGGGAGTGAAACACACCGAGGGAGAGAGGGAAACACACTGAGGGAGGGAGGGAGGGAAACACACTGAGGGAGGGAGGGAGGGAAACACACTGAGGGAGAGAGGGAAACACACCGAGGGAAGGGGAGGGAAACACACTGAGGGAGGGAGGGAAACACTCTGAGGGGGAGGGAGGGAAACACACTGAGGGAGAGGGAGGGAAACACACTGAGGGGGAGGGAGGGAAACACACTGAGGGAGGGAGGGAAACACACTGAGGGAGAGGGAGGGAAACACACTGAGGGAGGGAGGGAAACACACTGAGGGAGAGGGAGGGAAACACACTGAGGGGGAGGGAGGGAAACACACTGAGGGGGAGGGAGGGAAACACACTAAGGGAGAGGGAGGGAAACACACCGAGGGAGGGAGGGAAACACACTGAGGGGGAGGGAGGGAAACACACTGAGGGGGAGGGAGGGAAACACACTGAGGGGGAGGGAGGGAAACACACTGAGGGGGAGGGTGGGAAACACACTGAGGGAGGGAGGGAAACACACCGAGGGAGGGAGGGAAACACACTGAGGGGGAGGGTGGGAAACACACTGAGGGGGAGGGAGGGAAACACACTGAGGGAGGGAGGGAAACACACTGAGGGGGAGGGAGGGAAACACACTGAGGGAGAGGGAGGGAAACACACTGAGGGGGAGGGAGGGAAACACACTGAGGGAGGGAGGGAAACACACTGAGGGAGAGGGAGGGAAACACACTGAGGGAGGGAGGGAAACACTCTGAGGGGGAGGGAGGGAAACACACTGAGGGAGAGGGAGGGAAACACACCGAGGGAGGGAGGGAAACACACTGAGGGAGGGAGGTAAACACACTGAGGGAGAGGGAGGGAAACACACTGAGGGGGAGGGAGGGAAACACACTGAGGGAGAGGGAGGGAAACACACTGAGGGGGAGGGAGGGAAACACACTGAGGGGGAGGGAGGGAAACACACTGAAGGGGAGGGAGGGAAACACACTGAGGGGGGGGAGGGAAACACACTGAGGGGGAGGGAGGGAAACACACTGAGGGTGAGGCAGGGATGGATACACACTGAGGGGGAGGGAGGGAAACACACTGAAGGGGAGGGAGGGAAACACACTGAGGGGGAGGGAGGGAAACACACTGAGGGGGAGGGAGGGAAACACACTGAGGGAGGGAGGGAAACACACTGAGGGAGAGGCAGTGAAACACACTGAGGGAGGGAGGGAAACACACCGAGGGAGAGGGAGGGAAACACACCGAGGGAGAGGGAGGGAAACACACCGAGGGGGAGGGAGGGAAACACACTGAGGGGGAGGGAGGGAAACACACTGAGGGAGGGAGGGAAACACACTGAGGGAGGGAGGGAAACACACCAAGGGAGAGGGAGGGAAACACACCGAGGGAGAGGGAGGGAAACACACCGAGGGGGAGGGAGGGAAACACACTGAGGGGGAGGGAGGGAAACACACTGAGGGAGAGGGAGGGAAACACACTGAGGGAGAGGGAGGGAAACACACTGAGGGAGAGGGAGGGAAACACACTGAGGGGGAGGGAGGGAAACACACCGAGGGAGAGGGAGGGAAACACACCGAGGGAGGGAGGGAAACACACTGAGGGTGAGGGAGGGAAACACACTGAGGGTGAGGGAGGGAAACACACTGAGGGAGAGGGAGGGAAACACACTGAGGGAGGGAGGGAAACACTCTGAGGGGGAGGGAGGGAAACACACCGAGGGAGAGGGAGGGAAACACACCGAGGGAGGGAGGGAAACACACTGAGGGTGAGGGAGGGAAACACACTGAGGGTGAGGGAGGGAAACACATTGAGGGAGAGGGAGGGAAACACACTGAGGGGGAGGGAGGAAAACACACTGAGGGAGAGGGAGGGAAACACATTGAGGGAGAGGGAGGCAAACACACTGAGGGAGGGAGGTAAACACACTGAGGGGGAGGGAGGGAAACACACTGAGGGGGAGGGAGTGAAACACACCGAGGGGGAGGGAGGGAAACACACTGAGGGGGAGGGAGGGAAACACACTGAGGGGGAGGGAGGGAAACACACCGAGGGAGAGAGGGAAACACAGTGAGGGAGAGGGAGGGAAACACACCGAGGGAGAGGGAGGGAAACACACTGAGGGAGAGAGGGAAACACACTGAGGGGGAGGGAGGGAGGGAAACTCACCGAGGGAGAGAGGGAAACACACTGAGGGGGAGGGAGGGCGGGAAACACATCGAGGGAGAGAGGGAAACACACCGAGGGAGGGAGGGAAACACACTGAGGGAGAGGGAGGGAAACACACTGAGGGAGAGGGAGGGAAACACACTGAGGGGGAGGGAGGGAAACACACTGAGGGGGAGGGAGTGAAACACACTGAGGGAGGGAGGGAAACACACCGAGGGGGAGGGAGGGAAACACACCGAGGGGGAGGGAGGGAGGGAAACACACTGAGGGAGAGGGAGGGAAACACACCGAGGGAGGGAGGGAAACACACTGAGGCGGAGGGAGGGAAACACACTGAGGGAGAGGAAGGGAAACACACTGAGGGAGGGAGGGAAACACACTGAGGGGGAGGGAGGGAGGGAAACACACTGAGGGGGAGGGAGGGAAACACACTCAGGGAGTGGGATGAAAACACACTGAGGGAGAGGGAGAGAAAGACACTGAGGGGGAGGGAGGGAAACACACTGAGGGGGAGGGAGGGAAACACACTGAGGGAGAGGGAGGGAAACACACTGAGGGGGAGTGAGGGAGGGAAACACACTGAGGGGGAGTGAGGGAGGGAAACACACTGAGGGAGAGGGAGGGAAACATACCGAGGGAGAGGGAGGGAAACACACTGAGGGGGAGGGAAACACACTGAAGGAGGGAGGGAAACACACTGAGGGGGAGGGAAACACACTGAGGGGGGGGAGGGAAACACACTGAGGGGGGGAGGGAAACACACTGAGGGGGAGGGAGGGAAACACACTGAGGGGGAGGGAGGGAAACACACCGAGGGAGAGGGAGGGAAACACACCGAGGGAGAGGGAGGGAAACACACTGAGGGAGGGAGGGAAACACACTGAGGGAGAGGGAGGGAGGGAAACACACTGAGGGAGAGGGAGGGAAACACACTGAGGGAGAGGGAGGGAAACACACTGAGGGGGAGGGAGGGAAACACACTGAGGGAGAGGGAGGGAAACACACTGAGGGGGAGGGAGGGAAACACTGGGGAGGGAGGGAAACACACTGAGAGGGAGGGAGGGAAACACACTGAGGGTGAGGGAGAGAAACACACTGAGGGGGAGGGAGGGAAACACAGAGGGGGAGGGAGAGAAACACACTGAGGGAGGGAGGGAAACACACTGAGGGAGGGAGGTAAACACACTGAGGGGGAGGGAGGGAAACACACTGAGGGGGACGGAGGGAAACACACTGAGGGAGGGGGAGGGAAACACACTGAGGGAGAGGGAGGTAAACACACTGAGGGAGAGGGAGGGAAACACCCTGAGGGAGAGGGAGGGAAACACACTGAGGGAGGGAGGTAAACACACTGAGGGGGAGGGAGGGAAACACACTGAGGGAGAGGGAGGGAAACACACAGAGGGAGAGGGAGGGAAACACACTGAGGGAGAGGGAGGGAAACACACTGAGGGAGGGAGGTAAACACACTGAGGGAGAGGGAGGGAAACACACTGAGGGAGGGAGGTAAACACACTGAGCGAGAGGGAGGGAAACACACTGAGGGAGGGAGGTAAACACACTGAGGGAGAGGGAGGGAAACACACTGAGGGAAGAAGGGAAACACACTGAGGGAGGGAGGGAAACACACTGAGGGAGAGGGAGGGAAACACACTGAGGGAGAGGGAGGGAAACACACCGAGGGAGAGGGAGGGAAACACACTGAGGGAGGGAGGGAAACACACTGAGGGAGAGGGAGGGAGGGAAACACACTGAGGGAGAGGGAGGGAAACACACTGAGGGAGAGGGAGGGAAACACACTGAGGGGGAGGGAGGGAAACACACTGAGGGAGAGGGAGGGAAACACACTGAGGGGGAGGGAGGGAAACACACCGAGGGAGAGGCAGGGAAACACACCGAGGGAGAGGGAGGGAAACACACTGAGGGAGAGGGAGGGAAACATACTGAGGGAGGGAGGTAAACACACTGAGGGAGAGAGGGAAACACACTGAGGGAGGGAGGGAGGGAAACACACTGAGGGAGGGAGGGAGGGAAACACACTGAGGGAGAGAGGGAAACACACTGAGGGGGAGGGAGGGAAACACACTGAGGGGGAGGGAGGGAAACACATTGAGGGAGAGGGAGGGAAACACACTGAGGGAGGGAGGTAAACACACTGAGGGAGAGGGAGGGAAACACACTGAGGGAGGGAGGGAAACACACCGAGGGAGAGGGAGGGAAACACACCGAGGGAGAGGGAGGGAAACACACTGAGGGAGGGAGGGAAACACACTGAGGGAGAGGGAGGGAAACACACCGAGGGAGAGGGAGGGAAACACACCGAGGGAGAGGGAGGGAAACACACCGAGGGAGAGGGAGGGAAACACACCGAGGGAGAGGGAGGGAAACATACTGAGGGATAGGGAGGGAAACACACTGAGGGGGAGGGAGGGAAACACACCGAGGGAAGGGGAGGGAAACACACTGAGGGGGAGGGTGGGAAACACACCGAGGGAGAGGGAGGGAAACACACTGAGGGGGAGGGAGGGAAACACACCGAGGGAGAGGGAGGGAAACACACCGAGGGAGAGGGAGGGAAACACACCGAGGGAGAGGGAGGGAAACATACTGAGGGAGAGGGAGGGAAACACACTGAGGGGGAGGGAGGGAAACACACCGAGGGAAGGGGAGGGAAACACAGTGAGGGGGAGGGTGGGAAACACACTGAGGGGGAGGGAGGGAAACACACTGAGGGGGAGGGAGGGAAACACACTGAGGGAGGGGGAGGGAAACACACTGAGGGAGAGGGAGGGAAACACACTGAAGGAGGGAGGGAAACACTCTGAGGGGGAGGGAGGGAAACACACTGAGGGAGGGAGGGAGGGAAACACACTGAGGGAGAGAGGGAAACACACTGAGGGGGAGGGAGGGAAACACCCTGAGGGGGAGGGAGGGAAACACATTGAGGGTGAGGGAGGGAAACACACTGAAGGGGAGGGAGGGAAACACACTGAGGGAGGGAGGGAAACACACTGAGGGGGGGGAGGGAAACACACTGAGGGGGAGGGAGGGAAACACACTGAGGGGGAGGGAGGGAAACACACTGAGGGGGAGGGAGTGAAACACACTGAGGGGGAGGGAAACACACTGAGGGGGAGGGAGGGAAACACACTGAAGGGGAGGGAGGGAAACACACTGAGGGGGAGGGAGGGAAACACACTGAGGGAGGGAGGGAAACACACTGAGGGAGGGAGGGAAACACACTGAGGGGGAGGGAGGAAACACACTGAGGGGGAGGGAGGGAGGGAAACACACAGAGGAAGAGGGAGGGAAACACACCGAGGGAGAGGGAGGGAAACACACCGAGGGAGAGGGAGGGAAACACACAGAGGAAGAGGGAGGGAAACACACCGAGGGGGAGGGAGGGAAACACACTGGGGGGGAGGGAGGGAAACACACTGAGGGAGGGAGGGAAACACACTGAGGGAGAGGGAGGGAAACACACTGAGGGAGAGGGAGGGAAACACACTGAGGGAGGGAGGGAAACACTCTGAGGGGGAGGGAGGGAAACACACCGAGGGAGAGGGAGGGAAACACACCGAGGGAGGGAGGGAAACACACTGAGGGTGAGGGAGGGAAACACACTGAGGGTGAGGGAGGGAAACACATTGAGGGAGAGGGAGGGAAACACACTGAGGGGGAGGGAGGAAAACACACTGAGGGGGAGGGAGGGAAACACACTGAGGGGGAGGGAGGGAAACACACTGAGGGGGAGGGAGTGAAACACACCGAGGGGGAGGGAGGGAAACACACTGAGGGGGAGGGAGGGAAACATACTGAGGGGGAGGGAGGGAAACACACTGAGGGAGAGGGAGGGAAACACACTGAGGAGGAGGGAGGGAAACACACTGAGGGGGAGGGAGGGAGGGAAACACACTGAGGAGGAGGGAGGGAGGGAAACACACCGAGGGAGTGAGGGAAACACAGTGAGGGAGAGGGAGGGAAACACACCGAGGGAGAGGGAGGGAAACACACTGAGGGAGAGAGGGAAACACACTGAGGGGGAGGGAGGGAGGGAAACACACCGACGGAGGGAGGGAAACACACTGAGGGGGAGGGAGGGAGGGAAACACACTGAGGGGGAGGGAGGGCGGGAAACACATCGAGGGAGAGAGGGAAACACACCGAGGGAGGGAGGGAAACACACTGAGGGAGAGGGAGGGAAACACACTGAGGGAGAGGGAGGGAAACACACTGAGGGGGAGGGAGGGAAACACACTGAGGGAGAGGGAGGGAAACACACTGAGGGAGAGGGAGGGAAACACACTGAGGGGGAGTGAGGGAGGGAAACACACTGAGGGGGAGTGAGGGAGGGAAACACACTGAGGGAGAGGGAGGGAAACACACCGAGGGAGAGGGAGGGAAACACACTGAGGGGGAGGGAAACACACTGAGGGAGGGAGGGAAACACACTGAGGGGGAGGGAAACACACTGGGGGGGGGAGGGAAACACACTGAGGGGGGGAGGGAAACACACTGAGGGGGAGGGAGGGAAACACACTGAGGGGGAGAGAGGGAAACACGCTGAGGGGAGGGAGGGAAACACACTGAGGGAGGGAGGGAAACACACTGAGGGGGAGGGAGGGAAACACACTGAGGGTGAGGGAGAGAAACACACTGAGGGGGAGGGAGGGAAACACAGAGGGGGAGGGAGAGAAACACACTGAGGGAGGGAGGGAAACACACTGAGGGAGGGAGGTAAACACACTGAGGGGGAGGGAGGGAAACACACTGAGGGGGACGGAGGGAAACACACTGAGGGAGGGGGAGGGAAACACACTGAGGGAGAGGGAGAGAAACACACTGAGGGGGAGGGAGGGAAACACAGAGGGGGAGGGAGAGAAACACACTGAGGGAGGGAGGGAAACACACTGAGGGAGGGAGGTAAACACACTGAGGGGGAGGGAGGGAAACACACTGAGGGGGACGGAGGGAAACACACTGAGGGAGGGGGAGGGAAACACACTGAGGGAGAGGGAGGGAAACACACTGAGGGAGGGAGGTAAACACACTGAGGGAGAGGGAGGGAAACACCCTGAGGGAGAGGGAGGGAAACACACTGAGGGAGAGGCAGGGAAACACACTGAGGGAGGGAGGTAAACACACTGAGGGAGAGGGAGGGAAACACACTGAGGGAGAGGGAGGGAAACACACTGAGGGAGGGAGGTAAACACACTGAGGGAGAGGGAGGGAAACACACTGAGGGAGGAAGGGAAACACACTGAGGGAGGGAGGGAAACACACCGAGGGAGAGGGAGGGAAACACACTGAGGGAGAGGGAGGGAAACACACCGAGGGAGAGGGAGGGAAACACACTGAGGGAGGGAGGGAAACACACTGAGGGAGAGGGAGGGAAACACACTGAGGGGGAGGGAGGGAAACACACTGAGGGAGAGGGAGGGAAACACACTGAGGGGGAGGGAGGGAAACACACCGAGGGAGAGGGAGGGAAACACACTGAGGGAGAGGGAGGGAAACATACTGAGGGAGAGGGTGGGAAACACACTGAGGGGGAGGGAGGGAAACACACTGAGGGAAGGGGAGGGAAACACACTGAGGGGGAGGGAGGGAAACACACTGAGGGAGGGGGAGGGAAACACACTGAGGGAGAGGGAGGGAAACACACTGAGGGAGGGAGGGAAACACACTGAGGGGGAGGGAGGGAAACACACTGAGGGGGAGGGAGGGAAACACATTGAGGGAGAGGGAGGGAAACACACTGAGGGAGGGAGGTAAACACACTGAGGGAGAGGGAGGGAAACACACTGAGGGAGGGAGGGAAACACACCGAGGGAGAGGGAGGGAAACACACTGAGGGAGAGGGAGGGAAACACACTGAGGGAGGGAGGGAAACACACTGAGGGAGAGGGAGGGAAACACACCGAGGGAGAGGGAGGGAAACACACCGAGGGAGAGGGAGGGAAACATACTGAGGGAGAGGGAGGGAAACACACTGAGGGGGAGGGAGGGAAACACACCGAGGGAAGGGGAGGGAAACACACTGAGGGGGAGGGTGGGAAACACACCGAGGGAGAGGGAGGGAAACACACTGAGGGGGAGGGAGGGAAACACACCGAGGGAGAGGGAGGGAAACACACCGAGGGAGAGGGAGGGAAACACACCGAGGGAGAGGGAGGGAAACATACTGAGGGAGAGGGAGGGAAACACACTGAGGGGGAGGGAGGGAAACACACCGAGGGAAGGGGCGGAAACACAGTGAGGGGGAGGGTGGGAAACACACTGAGGGGGAGGGAGGGAAACACACTGAGGGGGAGGGAGGGAAACACATTGAGGGAGAGGGAGGGAAACACACTGAGGGGGAGGGAGGGAAACACACTGAGGGGGGGGAGGGAAACACACTGAGGGGGAGGGAGGGAAACACACTGAGGGAGAGGGAGAGAATCACACTGAGGGGGAGGGAGGGAAACACACTGAGGGAGAGGGAGAGAATCACACTGAGGGAGAGGGAGGGAAACAAACTGAGGGGGAGGGAGGGAAACACACTGAGGGGTAGGGAGGGAAACACACTGAAGGGGAGGGAGGGAAACACACTGAGGGGGAGAGAGGGAAACACACTGAGGGGGAGAGAGGGAAACACACTGAGGGGGAGGGAAACGCACTGAGGGAGGGAGGGAGGAAAACACACTGAGGGAGGGAGGGAAACACACTGAGGGAGGGAGGTAAACACACTGAGGGGGTGGGAGGGAAACACACTGAGGGAGGGAGGTAAACACACTGAGGGGGAGGGAGGGAAACACACTGAGGGAGAGGGAGGGAAACACACTGAGGGAGAGGGAGGGAAACACACTGAGGGAGGAAGGGAAACACACTGAGGGAGGGACGGAAACACACTGAGGGGGAGGGAGGGAAACACACTGAGGGAGGGAGGTAAACGCACTGAGGGAGAGGGAGGGAAACACACTGAGGGAGGAAGGGAAACACACTGAGGGAGGGACGGAAACACACTGAGGGGGAGGGAGGGAAACACACTGAGGGAGGGAGGTAAACACACTGAGGGGGAGGGAGGGAAACACACTGAGGGGGAGGGAGGGAAACACACTGAGGGAGAGGGAGGGAAACACACTGAGGGAGAGGGAGGGAAACACACTGAGGGAGGAAGGGAAACACACTGAGGGGGAGGGAGGGAAACACACCGAGGGAGAGGGAGGGAAACACACTGAGGGAGGAAGGGAAACACACTGAGGGAGGGAGGGAAACACACCGAGGGAGAGGGAGGGAAACACACTGAGGGAGAGGGAGGGAAACACACCGAGGGAGAGGGAGGGAAACACACTGAGGGAGGGAGGGAAACACACTGAGGGAGAGGGAGGGAAACACACTGAGGGGGAGGGAGGGAAACACACCGAGGGAGAGGCAGGGAAACACACCGAGGGAGAGGGAGGGAAACACACTGAGGGGGAGGGACGGAGGGAAACACACTGAGGGAGAGGGAGGGAAACATACTGAGGGAGAGGATGGGAAACACACTGAGGGGGAGGGAGGGAAACACACTGAGGGAAGGGGAGGGAAACACACTGAGGGAGGGAGGGAAACAAACTGAGGGAGAGAGGGAAACACACTGAGGGGGAGGGAGGGAAACACACTGAGGGGGAGGGAGGGAAACACATTGAGGGAGAGGGAGGGAAACACACTGAGGGGGAGGGAGGGAAACACACCGAGGGAAGGGGAGGGAAACACACTGAGGGAGGGAGGGAAACACTCTGAGGGAGGGAGGGAAACACACTGAGGGAGAGAGGGAAACACACTGAGGGGGAGGGAGGGAAACACACTGAGGGAGAGAGGGAAACACACTGAGGGGGAGGGAGGGAAACACACTGAGGGGGAGGGAGGGAAACACATTGAGGGAGAGGGAGGGAAACACACTGAGGGGGAGGGAGGGAAACACATTGAGGGAGAGGGAGGGAAACACACTGAGGGAGGGAGGTAAACACACTGAGGGAGAGGGAGGGAAACACACTGAGGGAGGGAGGGAAACACACCGAGGGAGAGGGAGGGAAACACACCGAGGGAGAGGGAGGGAAACACACTGAGGGAGGGAGGGAAACACACTGAGGGAGAGGGAGGGAAACATACTGAGGGAGAGGGAGGGAAACACACTGAGGGAGAGGGAGGGAAACACACTGAGGGGGAGGGAGGGAAACACACCGAGGGAAAGGGGAGGGAAACACACTGAGGGGGAGGGTGGGAAACACACTGAGGGGGAGGGAGGGAAACACACTGAGGGGGAGGGAGGGAAACACACTGAGGGAGGGAGGGAAACACTCTGAGGGGGAGGGAGGGAAACACACTGAGGGGGAGGGAAACACACCGAGGGAGAGAGGGAAACACACTGAGGGAGGGAGGGAGTAAAACACACTGAGGGAGAGAGGGAAACACACTGAGGGAGGGAGGGAAACACACCGAGGGGGAGGGAGGGAAACACACCGAGGGAGAGGGAGGGAAACACACCGAGGGAGAGGGAGGGAAACACACCGAGGGAGAGGGAGGGAAACACACTGAGGGAGAGGGAGGGAAACATACTGAGGGAGAGGGAGGGAAACACACTGAGGGGGAGGGAGGGAAACACACTGAGGGGGAGGGAGGGAAACACACTGAGGGGGAGGGAGGGAAACACACCGAGGGAAGGGGAGGGAAACACACCGAGGGGGAGGGTGGGAAACACACTGAGGGGGAGGGAGGGAAACACACTGAGGGGGAGGGAGGGAAACACACTGAGGGAGAGGGAGGGAAACACACTGAGGGGGAGGGAGGGAAACACACTGAGGGGGAGGGAGGGAAACACATTGAGGGGGGGAGGGAAACACACTGAGGGGGAGGGAGGGAAACACACTGAGGGAGAGGGAGGGAAACACACTGAGGGAGGAAGGGAAACACACTGAGGGAGGGAGGGAAACACACCGAGGGAGAGGGAGGGAAACACACTGAGGGAGGGAGGGAAACACACCGAGGGAGAGGGAGGGAAACACACCGAGGGAGAGGGAGGGAAACACACTGAGGGAGGGAGGTAAACACACTGAGGGAGAGGGAGGGAAACACACTGAGGGGGAGGGAGGGAAACACACTGAGGGAGGGAGGGAAACACACCGAGGGAGAGGGAGGGAAACACACTGAGGGAGAGGGAGGGAAACACACTGAGGGAGAGGGAGGGAAACACACCGAGGGAGAGGGAGGGAAACACACTGAGGGAGGGAGGGAAACACACTGAGGGAGAGGGAGGGAAACACACTGAGGGGGAGGGAGGGAAACACACTGAGGGAGGGAGGGAAACACACCGAGGGAGAGGGAGGGAAACACACTGAGGGAGAGGGAGGGAAACACACCGAGGGAGAGGGAGGGAAACACACTGAGGGAGGGAGGGAAACACACTGAGGGAGAGGGAGGGAAACACACTGAGGGGGAGGGAGGGAAACACACCGAGGGAGAGGGAGGGAAACACACTGAGGGAGAGGGAGGGAAACACACTGAGGGAGGGAGGGAAACACACCGAGTGAGAGGGAGGGAAACACACCGAGGGAGAGGGAGGGAAACACACTGAGGGGGAGGGAGGGAAACACACTGAGGGAGGAAGGGAAACACACTGAGGGGGAGGGAGGGAAACACACTGAGGGAGGAAGGGAAACACACTGAGGGGGAGGGAGGGAAACACACCGAGGGAGAGGGAGGGAAACACACCGAGGGAGAGGGAGGGAAACACACTGAGGGAGAGGGAGGGAAACACACCGAGGGAGAGGGAGGGAAACACACTGAGGGAGGGAGGGAAACACACTGAGGGAGAGGGAGGGAAACACACTGAGGGGGAGGGAGGGAAACACACCGAGGGAGAGGCAGGGAAACACACCGAGGGAGAGGGAGGGAAACACACTTAGGGGGAGGGAGGGAGGGAAACACACTGAGGGAAGGGGAGGGAAACACACTGAGGGAGGGAGGGAAACACACTGAGGGAGAGAGGGAAACACACTGAGGGGGAGGGAGGGAAACACACTGAGGGGGAGGGAGGGAAACACATTGAGGGAGAGGGAGGGAAACACACTGAGGGGTAGGGAGGGAAACACACCGAGGGAAGGGGAGGGAAACACACTGAGGGAGGGAGGGAAACACACTGAGGGAGAGAGGGAAACACACTGAGGGGGAGGGAGGGAAACACACTGAGGGAGAGAGGGAAACACACTGAGGGGGAGGGAGGGAAACACACTGAGGGGGAGGGAGGGAAACACATTGAGGGAGAGGGAGGGAAACACACTGAGGGGGAGGGAGGGAAACACATTGAGGGAGAGGGAGGGAAACACACTGAGGGAGGGAGGTAAACACACTGAGGGAGAGGGAGGGAAACACACTGAGGGAGGGAGGGAAACACACCGAGGGAGAGGGAGGGAAACACACTGAGGGAGGGAGGGAAACATACTGAGGGAGAGGGAGGGAAACACACTGAGGGAGGGAGGGAAACACACCGAGGGGGAGGGAGGGAAACACACCGAGGGAGAGGGAGGGAAACACACCGAGGGAGAGGGAGGGAAACACACTGAGGGAGGGAGGGAAACACACTGAGGGAGAGGGAGGGAAACACACTGAGGGGGAGGGAGGGAAACACACCGAGGGAGAGGGAGGGAAACACACCGAGGGAGAGGGAGGGAAACACACCGAGGGAGAGGGAGGGAAACACACTGAGGGAGAGGGAGGGAAACATACTGAGGGAGAGGGAGGGAAACACACTGAGGGGGAGGGAGGGAAACACACCGAGGGAAAGGGGAGGGAAACACACTGAGGGGGAGGGTGGGAAACACACTGAGGGGGAGGGAGGGAAACACACTGAGGGGGAGGGAGGGAAACACACTGAGGGAGGGAGGGAAACACTCTGAGGGGGAGGGAGGGAAACACACTGAGGGGGAGGGAAACACACCGAGGGAGAGAGGGAAACACACTGAGGGAGGGAGGGAGGAAAACACACTGAGGGAGAGAGGGAAACACACTGAGGGAGGGAGGGAAACACACCGAGGGGGAGGGAGGGAAACACACCGAGGGAGAGGGAGGGAAACAAACCGAGGGAGAGGGAGGGAAACACACTGAGGGAGAGGGAGGGAAACATACTGAGGGAGAGGGAGGGAAACACACTGAGGGGGAGGGAGGGAAACACACCGAGGGAAGGGGAGGGAAACACACCGAGGGGGAGGGTGGGAAACACACTGAGGGAGAGGGAGGGAAACATACTGAGGGAGAGGGAGGGAAACACACTGAGGGGGAGGGAGGGAAACACACCGAGGGAGAGGGAGGGAAACACACTGAGGGAGAGGGAGGGAAACATACTGAGAGAGAGGGAGGGAAACACACTGAGGGAGAGGGAGGGAAACATACTGAGGGAGAGGGAGGGAAACATACTGAGGGAAGGGGAGGGAAACACACCGAGGGGGAGGGTGGGAAACACACTGAGGGGGAGGGAGGGAAACACACTGAGGGGGAGGGAGGGAAACACACTGAGGGGGAGGGAGGGAAACACACCGAGGGAAGGGGAGGGAAACACACCGAGGGGGAGGGTGGGAAACACACTGAGGGGGAGGGAGGGAAACACACTGAGGGAGAGGGGGGGAAACACACTGAAGGGGAGGGAGGGAAACACACTGAGGGGGAGGGAGGGAAACACACTGAGGGGGGGAGGGAAACACACTGAGGGGGAGGGAGGGAAACACACTGAGGGAGAGGGAGAGAAACACACTGAGGGGGAGGGAGGGAAACAAACTGAGGGGGAGGGAGGGAAACACACTGAGGGGGAGGGAGGGAAACACACTGAAGGGGAGGGAGGGAAACACACTGAAGGGGAGGGAGGGAAACACACTGAGGGGGAGAGAGGGAAACACACTGAGGGAGAGGGAGGGAAACACACTGAGGGGGAGGGAGGGAAACACACTGAGGGGGAGGGAGGGAAACACACTGAGGGGGAGGGAGGGAAACACACTGAGGGAGAGGGAGGGAAACACACTGAAGGGGAGGGAGGGAAACACACTGAGGGGGAGGGAGGGAAACACACTGAAGGGGAGGGAGGGAAACACACTGAGGGGGAGGGAGGGAAACACACTGAGGGGGAGAGAGGGAAACACACTGAGGGGGAGAGAGGGAAACACACTGAGGGGGAGGGAAACACACTGAGGGAGGGAGGGAGGGAAACACACTGAGGGAGGGAGGGAGGAAAACACACTGAGGGAGGGAGGGAAACACACTGAGGGAGGGAGTTTAACACACTGAGGGAGAGAAGGGGAAACACACTGAGGGGGAGGGAGGAAACACACTGAGGGGGAGGGAGGGAAACACACTGAGGGGGAGGGAGGGAAACACACTGAGGGAGGCGAGGGAAACACACTGAGGGGGAGGGAGGGAAACACACTGAGGGGGAGGGAGTGAAACACACCGAGGGGGAGGGAGGGAAACACACCGAGGGGGAGGGAGGGAAACACACCGAGGGAGAGGGAGGGAGGGAAACACACCGAGGGGGAGGGAGGGAAACACACTGAGGGGGAGGGAGGGAAACACACTGAGGGGGAGGGAGGGAAAGACACCGAGGGGGAGGGAGGGAAACACACCGAGGGGGAGGGAGTGAAACACACCGAGGGGGAGGGAGGGAAACACACCGAGGGGGAGGGAGTGAAACACACCGAGGGGGAGGGAGGGAAACACACCGAGGGGGAGGGAGGGAAACACACTGAGGGGGAGAGAGGGAAACACACTGAGGGGGAGGGAGGGAAACACACCGAGGGGGAGGGAGGGAAACACACCGAGGGGGAGGGAGGGAAACACACCGAGGGGGAGGGAGGGAAACACACCGAGGGGGAGGGAGGGAAACACACCGAGGGGGAGGGAGTGAAACACACCGAGGGGGAGGGAGGGAAACACACCGAGGGGGAGGGAGCGAAACACACTGAGGGGGAGAGAGGGAAACACACTGAGGGGGAGGGAGGGAAACACACCGAGGGGGAGGGAGGGAAACACACTGAGGGAGAGAGGGAAACACACTGAGGGAGAGGGAGGGAAACACACTGAGGGGGAGGGAGGGAAACACACTGAGGAGGAGGGAGGGAAACACACTGAGGGGGAGGGAGGGAGGGAAACACACTGAGGGGGAGGGAGGGAGGGAAACACACCGAGGGAGAGAGGGAAACACACTGAGGGGGAGGGAGGGAGGGAAACTCACCGAGGGAGAAAGGGAAACACACTGAGGGGGAGGGAGGGAGGGAAACACACTGAGGGAGAGGGAGGGAAACACACCGAGGGAGGGAGGGAAACACACTGAGGGGGAGGGAGGGAAACACACTGAGGGAGAGGGAGGGAAACACACCGAGGGAGGGAGGGAAACACACCGAGGGAGGGAGGGAAACACACTGAGGCAGAGGGAGGGAAACACACTGAGGGAGAGGGAGGGAAACACACTGAGGGGAAGGGAGGGAAACACACTGAGGGGGAGGGAGGGAAACACACTGAGGGAGAGGGAGGGAAACACACCGAGGGAGGGAGGGAAACACACTGAGGCAGAGGGAGGGAAACACACTGAGGGAGGGAGGGAAACACACTGAGGGAGAGGGAGGGAAACACACTGAGGGAGAGGGAGGGAAACACACTGAGGGAGGGAGGGAAACACACTGAGGCAGAGGGAGGGAAACACACTGAGGGAGGGAGGGAAACACACTGAGGGAGGGAGGGAAACACACTGAGGGAGGGAGGGAAACACACCGAGGGAGGGAGGGAAACACACTGAGGCAGAGGGAGGGAAACACACTGAGGGAGGGAGGGAAACACACTGAGGGAGGGAGGGAAACACACTGAGGCAGAGGGAGGGAAACACACTGAGGGAGAGGGTGGGAAACACACCGAGGGAGGGAGGGAAACACACTGAGGGGGAGGGAGGGAAACACACTGAGGGAGAGGGAGGGAAACACACTGAGGGGAAGGGAGGGAAACACACTGAGGGGGAGGGAGGGAAACACACTGAGGGAGAGGGAGGGAAACACACCGAGGGAGGGAGGGAAACACACTGAGGCAGAGGGAGGGAAACACACTGAGGGAGGGAGGGAAACACACTGAGGGGGAGGGAGGGAAACACACTGAGGGAGAGGGAGGAAAACACACTGAGGGGGAGGGAGGGAAACACGCTGAGGGAGGGGGATGAAAACACACTGAGGGAGAGGGAGGGAAACACACTGAGGGGGAGGGAGGGAAACACACTGAGGGAGAGGGAGGGAAACACACTGAGGGGGAGTGAGGGAGGGAAACACACTGAGGGGGAGTGAGGGAGGGAAACACACTGAGGGAGAGGGAGGGAAACACACCGAGGGAGAGGGAGGGAAACACACCGAGGGAGAGAGGGAAACACACTGAGGGAGAGAGGGAAACACACTGAGGGGGAGGGAGGGAAACACACTGAGGGGGAGGGAAACACACTGAGGGAGGGAGGGAAACACATTGAGGGGGAGGGAGGGAAACACACTGAGGGGGAGGGAGGGAAACACACTGAGGGGGAGGGAGGGAAACACACCGAGGGGGAGGGAGGGAGGGAAACACACTGAGGGGGAGGGAGGGAAACACACTGAGTGAGGGAGGGAAACACACTGAGGGGGAGGGAGTGAAACACACTGAGGGGGAGGGAGGGAAACACAATGAGGGGAAGGGAGGGAGGGAAACACACTGAGGGGGAGGGAGGGAAACACACTGAGTGAGGGAGTGAAACACACTGAGGGGGAGGGAGGGAAACACACTGAGGGGGAGGGAGGGAGGGAAACACACTGAGGGGGAGGGAGGAAAACACACTGAGGGGGAGGGAGGGAGGGAAACACACCGAGGGAGAGAGGGAGGGAAACACACTGGGGGGGGCGGAGGGAAACACACTGAGGGAGAGGGAGGGAAACACACTGAGGGGGAGGGAGGGAGGGAAACACACTGAGGGGGAGGGAGGGAAACACACGGAGGGAGAGGGGGGGAAACACACTGAGGGAGAGGGAGGGAAACACACGGAGGGAGAGGGAGGGAAACACACTGAGGGAGAGGGAGGGAAACACATTGAGGGAGAGGGAGGGAAACACACCGAGGGAGGGAGGGAAACACACTGAGGGAGAGGGAGGGAAACACACTGAGGGAGAGGGAGGGAAACACACTGAGGGAGAGGGAGGGAGGGAAACACACTGAGGGGGAGGGAGGGAAACACACTGAGGGAGAGGGAGGGAAACACACTGAGGGGGAGGGAGGGAGGGAAACACACTGAGGGGGAGGGAGGGAAATACACTGAGGGGGAGGGAGGGAAACACACTGAGGGGGAGGGAGTGAAACACACTGAGGGGGAGAGGGAGGGAAACACACTGAGGGGGAGGGAGGGAAACACGCTGAGGGAGGGGGAGGGAAACACACTGAGGGAGTGGGATGAAAACACACTGAGGGAGAGGGAGGGAAAGACACTGAGGGGGAGGGAGGGAAACACACTGAGGGGGAGGGAGGGAAACACACTGAGGGAGAGGGAGGGAAACACACTGAGGGGGAGTGAGGGAGGGAAACACACTGAGGGGGAGTGAGGGAGGGAAACACACTGAGGGAGAGGGAGGGAAACACACTGAGGGAGGGAGGTAGGGAAACACACTGAGGGGGAGGGAGGGAAACACACTGAGGGGGAGGGAAACACACTGAGGGAGGGAGGGAAACACACTGAGGGTGAGGGAGGGAAACACATTGAGTGAGGGAGTGAAACACACAGAGGGGGAGGGAGGGAAACACATTGAGGGAGAGGGAGGGAGGGAAACACACTGAGGGGGAGGGAGGGAAACACACTGAGGGGGAGGGAGGGAGGGAAACACACTGAAGGGGAGGGAGGGAAACACACCGAGGGGGAGGGAGGGAAACACACTGAGGGAGGGAGGGAAACACACTGAGGGGAAGGAGGGAAACACACTGAGGGGGAGGGAGGGAAACACACTGAGGGGGAGGGAGGGAAACACACTGAAGGGGAGGGAGGGAAACACACCGAGGGGGAGGGAGGGAAACACACTGAGGGGGAGGGAGGGAAACACACTGAGGGAGAGGGAGGGAAACACACTGAGGGAGGGAGGGAAACACACTGAGGGAGAGGGAGGGAAACACACTGAGGGAGGGAGGGAAACACACTGAGGGGGAGGGAGGGAAACACACTGAGGGGGAGGGAGGGAAACACACTGAAGGAGAGGGAGGGAAACACACTGAGGGGGAGGGAGGGAAACACACTGAAGGGGAGGGAGGGAAACACACCGAGGGGGAGGGAGGGAAACACACTGAGGGAGGGAGGGAAACACACTGAAGGGGAGGGAGGGAAACACACCGAGGGGGAGGGAGGGAAACACACTGAGGGAGGGAGGGAAACACACTGAGGGGGAGGGAGGGAAACACACTGAGGGAGGGAGGGAAACACACTGAGGGGAAGGAGGGAAACACACTGAGGGGGAGGGAGGGAAACACACTGAGGGAGGGAGGGAAACACACTGAGGGGGAGGGAGGGAAACACACCGAGGGAGAGGGAGGGAAACACACTGAGGGAGAGGGAGGGAAACACATTGAAGGGGAGGGAGGGAAACACATCGAGGGGGAGGGAGGGAAACACACTGAGGGAGGGAGGGAAACACACTGAGGGGAAGGAGGGAAACACACTGAGGGAGGGAGGGAAACACACTGAGGGGAAGGAGGGAAACACACTGAGGGAGGGAGGGAAACACTGGGGGGGGAGGGAGGGAAACACACTGAGGGGGAGGGAGGGAGGGAAACACACCGAGGGGGAGGGAGGGAAACACACCGAGTGGGAGGGAGGGAGGGAAACACACCGAGGGGAAGGAGGGAAACACATTGAGGGGGAGGGAGGGAAACACACCGAGGGGGAGGGAGGTAAACACACTGAGGGAGAGGGAGGGAAACACACCGAGGGGGATAGGGAGGGAAACACACTGAGGGGGAGGGAGGGAAACACACTGAGGGGGAGGGAGGGAAACACACTGAGGGAGGGAGGGAAACACACTGAGGGGGAGGGAGGGAAACACACAGAGGGAGAGGGAGGGAAACACACCGAGGGAGGGAGGGAAACACACTGAGGATGAGGGAGGGAAACACACTGAGGGGGAGGGAGTGAAACACACTGAGGGGGAGGGAGGGAAACACACCGAGGGGGAGGGAGGGAGGGAAACACACTGATGGGGAGGGAGGGAAACACACTGAGTGAGGGAGTGAAACACACTGAGGGGGAGGGAGGGAAACACACTGAGGGGGAGGGAGGGAGGGAAACACACTGAGGGGGAGGGAGGAAAACACACTGAGGGGGAGGGAGGGAGGGAAACACACCGAGGGAGAGAGGGAGGGAAACACACTGGGGGGGGCGGAGGGAAACACACTGAGGGAGAGGGAGGGAAACACACTGAGGGGGAGGGAGGGAGGGAAACACACTGAGGGGGAGGGAGGGAAACACACGGAGGGAGAGGGGGGGAAACACACTGAGGGAGAGGGAGGGAAACACACGGAGGGAGAGGGATGGGAAACACACTGAGGGAGAGGGAGGGAAACACATTGAGGGAGAGGGAGGGAAACACACCGAGGGAGGGAGGGAAACACACTGAGGGAGAGGGAGGGAAACACACTGAGGGAGAGGGAGGGAAACACACTGAAGGAGAGGGAGGGAGGGAAACACACTGAGGGGGAGGGAGGGAAACACACTGAGGGAGAGGGAGGGAAACACACTGAGGGGGAGGGAGGGAGGGAAACACACTGAGGGGGAGGGAGGGAAATACACTGAGGGGGAGGGAGGGAAACACACTGAGGGGGAGGGAGTGAAACACACTGAGGGGGAGAGGGAGGGAAACACACTGAGGGGGAGGGAGGGAAACACGCTGAGGGAGGGGGAGGGAAACACACTGAGGGAGTGGGATGAAAACACACTGAGGGAGAGGGAGGGAAAGACACTGAGGGGGAAGGAGGGAAACACACTGAGGGGGAGGGAGGGAAACACACTGAGGGAGAGGGAGGGAAACACACTGAGGGGGAGTGAGGGAGGGAAACACACTGAGGGGGAGTGAGGGAGGGAAACACACTGAGGGAGAGGGAGGGAAACACACTGAGGGGGAGGGAGGGAAACACACTGAGGGAGAGGGAGGGAAACACACTGAGGGGAAGGAGGGAAACACACTGAGGGGGAGGGAGGGAAACACACCGAGGGGGAGGGAGGGAAACACACTGAGGGGGAGGGAGGGAAACACACTGAAGGGGAGGGAGGGAAACACACCGAGGGGGAGGGAGGGAAACACACTGAGGGAGGGAGGGAAACACACTGAGGGAGAGGGAGGGAAACACACTGAGGGGGAGGGAGGGAAACACACTGAAGGGGAGGGAGGGAAACACACCGAGGGGGAGGGAGGGAAACACACTGAGGGAGGGAGGGAAACACACTGAAGGGGAGGGAGGGAAACACACCGAGGGGGAGGGAGGGAAACACACTGAGGGAGGGAGGGAAACACACTGAGGGGGAGGGAGGGAAACACACTGAGGGAGGGAGGGAAACACACTGAGGGGAAGGAGGGAAACACACTGAGGGGGAGGGAGGGAAACACACTGAGGGAGGGAGGGAAACACACTGAGGGGGAGGGAGGGAAACACACCGAGGGAGAGGGAGGGAAACACACTGAGGGAGAGGGAGGGAAACACACTGAAGGGGAGGGAGG
The DNA here is from genome assembly GCF_037043375.1 of Chiloscyllium plagiosum. NCBI lineage: Eukaryota > Metazoa > Chordata > Chondrichthyes > Orectolobiformes > Hemiscylliidae > Chiloscyllium > Chiloscyllium plagiosum. The sequence goes on from NW_028270176.1 coordinate 17,904,514, forward strand.
GAAACACACTGAGGGAGGGAGGGAAACACACTGAGGGGAAGGAGGGAAACACACTGAGGGGGAGGGAGGGAAACACACTGAGGGAGGGAGGGAAACACACTGAGGGGGAGGGAGGGAAACACACCGAGGGAGAGGGAGGGAAACACATCGAGGGGGAGGGAGGGAAACACACTGAGGGAGGGAGGGAAACACACTGAGGGGAAGGAGGGAAACACACTGAGGGAGGGAGGGAAACACACTGAGGGGAAGGAGGGAAACACACTGAGGGAGGGAGGGAAACACTGGGGGGGGAGGGAGGGAAACACACTGAGGGGGAGGGAGGGAGGGAAACACACCGAGGGGGAGGGAGGGAGGGAAACACACCGAGGGGAAGGAGGGAAACACATTGAGGGGGAGGGAGGGAAACACACCGAGGGGGAGGGAGGTAAACACACTGAGGGAGAGGGAGGGAAACACACCGAGGGAGAGAGGGAGGGAAACACACTGAGGGGGAGGGAGGGAAACACACTGAGGGGGAGGGAGGGAAACACACTGAGGGAGGGAGGGAAACACACTGAGGGGGAGGGAGGGAAACACACAGAGGGAGAGGGAGGGAAACACACCGAGGGAGGGAGGGAAACACACTGAGGATGAGGGAGGGAAACACACTGAGGGGGAGGGAGTGAAACACACTGAGGGGAAGGAGGGAAACACATTGAGGGGGAGGGAGGGAAACATACTGAGGGAGAGGGAGGGAAACACACTGAGGGGGAGGGAGGGAGGGAAACACACCGAGGGAAGGAGGGAAACACACTGAGGGAGGGAGGGAAACACACTGAGGGGGAGGGAGGGAAACACACTGAAGGGGAGGGAGGGAAACACATCGAGGGGGAGGGAGGGAAACACACTGAGGGAGGGAGGGAAACACACTGAGGGGAAGGAGGGAAACACACTGAGGGAGGGAGGGAAACACACTGAGGGGAAGGAGGGAAACACACTGAGGGAGGGAGGGAAACACTGGGGGGGGAGGGAGGGAAACACACTGAGGGGGAGGGAGGGAGGGAAACACACCGAGGGGGAGGGAGGGAAACACACCGAGTGGGAGGGAAACACACCGAGGGGAAGGAGGGAAACACATTGAGGGGGAGGGAGGGAAACACACCGAGGGGGAGGGAGGTAAACACACTGAGGGAGAGGGAGGGAAACACACTGAGGGGGAGGGAGGGAGGGAAACACACTGAGGGGGAGGGAGGGAGGGAAACACACCGAGGGAGAGAGGGAGGGAAACACACTGAGGGGGAGGGAGGGAAACACACTGAGGGGGAGGGAGGGAAACACACTGAGGGAGGGAGGGAAACACACTGAGGGGGAGGGAGGGAAACACACAGAGGGAGAGGGAGGGAAACACACCGAGGGAGGGAGGGAAACACACTGAGGATGAGGGAGGGAAACACACTGAGGGGGAGGGAGTGAAACACACTGAGGGGAAGGAGGGAAACACATTGAGGGGGAGGGAGGGAAACATACTGAGGGAGAGGGAGGGAAACACACTGAGGGGGAGGGAGGGAGGGAAACACACCGAGGGAAGGAGGGAAACACACTGAGGGAGGGAGGGAAACACACTGAGGGGGAGGGAGGGAAACACACTGAGGGGGAGGGAGGGAAACACACTGAGGGAGGGAGGGAGGGAAACACACTGGGGGGAGGGAGGGAAACACACTGAGGGAGAGGGAGGGAAACACACTGAGGTAGGGAGGGAAACACACTGAGGGGGAGGGAGGGAAACACACTGAGGGAGGGGGGGAAACACACTGAGGGAGGGAGGGAAACACACTGAGGGGGAGTGAGGGAAACACACTGAGGGGGAGGGAGTGAAACACACTGAGGGGGAGGGAGGGAAACACACTGAGGGAAAGTGGAGGGAAAGAAACCGAGGGAGGGAGGGAAACACACAGAGGGAGAGGGAGGGAAACACACCGAGGGAGGGAGGGAAACACACTGAGGATGAGGGAGGGAAACACACTGAGGGGGAGGGAGTGAAACACACTGAGGGGGAGGGAGGGAAACACACTGAGGGAAAGTGGAGGGAAAGAAACCGAGGGAGGGAGGGAAACACACCGAGGGAGGGAGGGAAACACACCGAGGGAGGGAGGGAAACACACCGAGGGAGGGAGGGAAACACACTGAGGATGAGGGAGGGAAACACACTGAGGGAGGGAGGGAAACACACTGAGGGGGAGGGAAACACACCGAGGGAGAGGGAGGGAAACACACTGAGGGAAAGGGGAGGGAAACACACCGAGGGAGGGAGGGAAACACACTGAGGGGGAGGGAGGGAAACACACTGAGGGAGGGAAACACACTGAGGGGGAGGGAGGGAAACACACTGAGGGAGGGAGGGAAACACACTGAGGGAGGGAGGGAAACACACTGAGGGGGAGGGAGGGAAACACACTGAGGGAGGGAGGGAAACACACTGAGGGAGGGAGGGAAACACACTGAGGAAGAGGGAGGGAAACACACTGAGGGGGGGAGGGAAACACACTGAGGGGGAGGGAGGGAAACACACTGAGGGAGAGGGAGGGAAACACACTGAGGGAGGGAAACACACTGAGGGGGAGGGAGGGAAACACACTGAGGGGGAGGGAGGGAAACACACTGAGGGAGGGAGGGAAACACACTGAGGGAGGGAGGGAAACACACTGAGGAAGAGGGAGGGAAACACACTGAGGGGGGGAGGGAAACACACTGAGGGGGAGGGAGGGAAACACACTGAGGGAGAGGGAGGGAAACACACTGAGGGAGGGAGGGAAACACACTGAGGGGGAGGGAGGGAAACACACTGAGGGAGAGGTAGGGAAACACACTGAGGGGGAGGGAGGGAAACACACTGAGGGAAAGGGGAGGGAAACACACCGAGGGGGAGGGAGGGAAACACACAGAGGGGGAGGGAGGGAAACACACTGAGGGAAAGGGGAGGGAAACACACCGAGGGAGGGAGGGAAACACACTGAGGGGGAGGGAGGGAAACACACTGAGGGAGAGGGAGGGAAACACACTGAGGGGGAGGGAGGGAAACACACTGAGGGAGAGGGAGGGAAACACACTGAGGGGGGGAGGGAAACACACTGAGGGAGAGGGAGGGAAACACACCGAGGGAGAGAAGGGGAAACACACTGAGGGGGAGGGAGGGAAACACACTGAGGGGGAGGGAGGGAGGGAAACACACCGAGGGAGAGGGAGGGAAACACACCGAGGGGGAGGGAAACACACTGAGGGAGAGGGAGGGAGGGAAACACACCGAGGGGGAGGGAGGGAGGGAAACACACCGAGGGGGAGGGAGTGAAACACACCGAGGGAGAGGGAGGGAAACACACCGAGGGGGAGGGAGGGAAACACACCGAGGGGGAGGGAGGGAAACACACCGAGGGGGAGGGAGGGAAACACACTGAGGGAGGGAGGGAGGGAAACACACTGAGGGAGAGGGAGGGAAACACACCGAGGGGGAGGGAGGGAAACACACTGAGGGAGGGAGGGAGGGAAACACACTGAGGGAGAGGGAGGGAAACACACCGAGGGAGAGGGAGGGAAACACACCGAGGGGGAGGGAGGGAAACACACCGAGGGAGAGGGAGGGAAACACACTGAGGGGGAGGGAGGGAAACACACTGAGGGAGAGGGAGGGAGGGAAACACACCGAGGGGGAGGGAGGGAAACACACCGAGGGGGAGGGAAACACACTGAGGGAGAGGGAGGGAGGGAAACACACCGAGGGGGAGGGAGGGAGGGAAACACACCGAGGGGGAGGGAGTGAAACACACCGAGGGAGAGGGAGGGAAACACACCGAGGGGGAGGGAGGGAAACACACCGAGGGAGAGGGAGGGAAACACACTAAGGGAGAGGGAGGGAAACACACCGAGGGGGAGGGAGGGAGGGAAACACACCGAGGGGGAGGGAGTGAAACACACCGAGGGAGAGGGAGGGAAACACACCGAGGGGGAGGGAGGGAAACACACCGAGGGGGAGGGAGGGAAACACACTGAGGGAGAGGGAGGGAAACACACTAAGGGAGAGGGAGGGAAACACACCGAGGGGGAGGGAGGGAAACACACTGAGGGAGGGAGGGAAACACACTGAGGGGAGGGAGGGAGGGAAACACACTGAGGGGGAGGGAGGGAAACACACTGAGGGGGAGGGGGGGAGGGAAACACACTGAGGTGGAGGGTGGGAAACACACTGAGGGGGAGGGAGGGAAACACACCGAGGGGGAGGGAGGGAGGGAAACACACTGAGGGAGAGGGAGGGAAACACACTGAGGGAGAGGGAGGGAAAGACACTGAGGGGGAGGGAGGGAAACACACTGAGGGGGAGGAAAGGAAACACACTGAGGGGGAGGGAGGGAAACACACTGAGGGAGAGGAGGGGAAACACACTGAGGGGGAGGGAGGGAAACACACTGAGGGGGAGGGGGGGAGGGAAACACACTGAGGTGGAGGGAGGGAAACACACTGAGGGGGAGGGAGGGAAACACACCGAGGGGGAGGGAGGGAGGGAAACACACCGAGGGGGAGGGAGGGAGGGAAACACACCGAGGGGGAGGGAGGGAGGGAAACACACTGAGGGAGAGGGAGGGAAACACACTGAGGGGGAGGAAAGGAAACACACTGAGGGGGAGGGAGGGAAACACACTGAGGGGGAGGGTGGGAAACACACTGAGGGGGAGGGAGGGAAACACACTGAGGGAGAGGGAGGGAAAAACACTGAGGGGGAGGGAGGGAAACACACTGAGGGAGGGAGAGAAACACACCGAGGGAGAGGGAGGGAAACACACTGAGGGGGAGGGAGGGAAACACACTGAGGGAGGGAGAGAAACACACTGAGGGGGAGGGAGGGAAACACACTGAGGGGGAGGGAGGGAAACACACTGAGGGAGGGAGAGAAACACACTGAGGGGGAGGGAGGGAAACACACTGAGGGAGGGAGAGAAACACACCGAGGGAGAGGGAGGGAAACACACTGAGGGGGAGGGAGGGAAACACACTGAGGGAGGGAGAGAAACACACTGAGGGGGAGGGAGGGAAACACGCTGAGGGGGAGAGAGGGAAAAACACTGAGGGGGAGGGAGGGAAACACGCTGAGGGAGGGGGAGGGAAACACACTGAGGGAGAGGGAGGGAAAGACACTGAGGGGGAGGGAGGGAAACACACTGAGGGGGAGGGAGGGAAACACACTGAGGGGGAGAGAGGGAAAAACACTGAGGGGGAGGGAGGGAAACACGCTGAGGGAGGGGGAGGGAAACACACTGAGGGAGAGGGAGGGAAAGACACTGAGGGGGAGGGAGGGAAACACACTGAGGGGGAGGGAGGGAAACACACTGAGGGAGAGGGAGGGAAAGACACTGAGGGGGAGGGAGGGAAACACACTGAGGGGGAGGGAGGGAAACACACTGAGGGAGAGGGAGGGAAACACACCGAGGGAGGGAGGTAAACACACTGAGGGAGAGGGAGGGAATCACACTGAGGGAGAGGGAGGGAAACACACCGAGGGAGAGAGGGAAACACACTGAGGGAGGGAGGGAGCGAAACACACTGAGGGGGAGGGAGGGAAACACACTGAGGGGGAGGGAGGGAAACACACCGAGGGGGAGGGAGGGAAACACACTGAGGGGGAGGGAGGGAAACACACTGAGGGAGGGAGGGAAACACACTGAGGGGGAGGGAGGGAAACACGCTGAGGGGGAGAGATGGAAACACACTGAGGGAGGGAGGGAAACACACTGAGGGGGAGGGAGGGAAACACGCTGAGGGGGAGAGAGGGAAACACACTGAGGGGGAGGGAGGGAAACACACCGAGGGGGAGGGAGGGAAACACACTGAGGGGGAGGGAGGGAAACACACTGAGGGAGGGAGGGAAACACACTGAGGGGGAGGGAGGGAAAGACACTGAGGGAGGGAGGGAAACACACTGAGGGGGAGGGAGGGAAACACGCTGAGGGGGAGAGAGGGAAACACACTGAGGGAGGGAGGGAAACACACTGAGGGGGAGGGAGGGAAACACGCTGAGGGGGAGGGAGGGAAACACACTGAGGGAGAGGGAGAGAAACACACTGAGGGGGAGGGAGAGAAACACACTGAGGGGGAGGGAGGGAAACACACTGAGGGAGAGGGAGAGAAACACACTGAGGGGGAGGGAGGGAAACACACTGAGGGGGAGGGAGGGAGGGAAACACACTGAGGGAGAGGGAGGGAAACACACTGAGGGGGAGGGAGGGAAACACACTGAGGGAGAGGGAGAGAAACACACTGAGGGGGAGGGAGAGAAACACACTGAGGGAGAGGGAGAGAAACACACTGAGGGGGAGGGAGAGAAACACACTGAGGGGGAGGGAGAGAAACACACTGAGGGGGAGGGTGGGAAACACACCGAGGGAGATGGAGGGAAACACACTGAGGGGGAGGGAGGGAAACACACTGAGGGGGAGGGAGGGAAACACACCGAGGGAGAGGGAGGGAAACACACTGAGGGGGAGGGAGACAAACACACTGAGGGAGAGGGAGAGAAACACACTGAGGGGGAGGGAGAGAAACACACTGAGGGGGAGGGAGAGAAACACACTGAGGGGGAGGGAGGGAAACACACCGAGGGAGATGGAGGGAAACACACTGAGGGGGAGGGAGGGAAACACACCGAGGGAGAGGGAGGGAAACACACTGAGGGGGAGGGAGGGAAACACACTGAGGGAGAGGGAGAGAAACACAATGAGGGAGAGGGAGGGAAACACACTGAGGGAGGGAGGGAAACACACCGAGGGAGAGGGAGGGAAACACACTGAGGGAGAGGGAGAGAAACACACTGAGGGGGAGGGAGGGAAACACACTGAGGGGGAGGGAGGGAAACACACCGAGGGAGAGGGAGGGAAACACACTGAGGGGGAGGGAGGGAAACACACTGAGGGGGAGGGAGTGAAACACACTGAGGGGGAGCGAGGGAGGTAAACACACTGAGGGGGAGGGAGGGAATCACACCGAGGGAGAGGAAAGAAAACACACCGAGGGGGAGGGAGGGAAACACACTGAGGGAGGGAGGGAAACACACTGAGAGAGAGGGAGGGAAAGACACTGAGGGAGAGGGAGGGAAACACACTGAGGGGGAGGGAGGGAAACACACTGAGGGGGAGGGAGGAAAACACACTGAGGGGGAGGGAGGGAAACACACCGAGGGAGAGAGGGAAACACACTGAGGGGGAAAGAGGGAAACACACTGAGGGGGAGGGAGGGAAACACATTGAGGGAGAGGGAGGGAAACACACTGAGGGAGAGGGAGGGAAACACACTGAGGGAGAGAGAGGGAAACACACTGAGGGAGGGAGGGAGGGAAACACACTGAGGGAGAGGGAGGGAAACACACTGGGGAGGGAGGGAAACACACTGAGGGGGAGAGAGGGAAACACACTGAGGGGGAGGGAGGGAAACACACCGAGGGAGAGAGGGAAACACACTGAGGGAGAGGGAGGGAAACACACTGAGGGAGGGAGGGAAACACACTGAGGGAGGGGGAGGGAAACACACTGAGGGAGGGGGAGGGAAACACACTGAGGGACAGGGAGGGAAACACACTGAGGGGGAGGGAGGGAAACACACTGAGGGGGAGGGAGTGAAACACACTGAGGGAGAGGGAGGGAAACACACTGAGGGGGAGGGAGGGAAACACGCTGAGGGAGGGGGAGGGAAACACACTGAGGGAGGGAGGGAAACACACCGAGGAGGAGGGAGGGAGGGAAACACACTGAGGGGGAGGGAGGGAAACACACTGAGGGAGGGAGGGAAACACACTGAGGGGGAGGGAGGGAAACACACTGAGGGAGGGAGGGAAACACACTGAGGGAGAGGGAGAGAAACACACTGAGGGGGAGGGAGGGAAACACACTGAGGGAGGGAGGGAAACACACTGAGGGAGAGGGAGGGAAACACACTGAGGGAGAGGGAGGGAAACACACTGAGGGGGAGGGAGGGAAACACACAGAGGGAGAGGGAGGGAAACACACCGAGGGAGGGAGGGAAACACAATAAGGCGGAGGGAGGGAGGGAAACACACTGAGGGGGAGGGAGGGAGGGAAACACACCGAGGGAGAGGGAGAGAAACACACTGAGGGGGAGGGAGGGAAACACACTGAGGGAGAGGGAGGGAAACACACCGAGGGAGGGAGGGAAACACAATGAGGAGGAGGGAGGGAAACACACTGAGGGAGAGAGGGAAACACACTGAGGGATGGAGGGAGGGAAACACACTGAGGGAGAGGGAGGGAAACACACTGAGGGAGGGAGGGAAACACACTGAGGGGGAGGGAGGGAAACACGCTGAGGGAGGGGGAGGGAAACACGCTGAGGGAGGGGGAGAGAAACACACTGAGGGAGGGGGAGGGAAACACACTGAGGGACGGAGGGAAAGACACTGAGGGGGAGGGAGGGAAACACACTGAGGGGGAGGGAGGGAAACACACTGAGGGAGAGGGAGGAAAACACACTGAGGGGGAGTGAGGGAGGGAAACACACTGAGGGGGAGGGAGGGAAACACACTGAGGGAGAGGGAGGGAAACACACTGAGGGAGAGGGAGGGAAACACACCGAGGGAGAGGGAGGGAAACACACCGAGGGAGAGAGGGAAACACACTGAGGGAGGGAGGGAGGGAAACACACTGAGGGGGAGGGAGGGACACACACTGAGGGGGAGGGAGGGAAACACACTGAGGGAGGGAGGGTAACACATTGAGGGGGGGAGGGAAACACACTGAGGGGGAGGGAGGGAAACACTGAGGGGGAGGGAGGGAAACACACTGAGGGGGAGGGAAACACACTGAGGGGGGGAGGGAAACACACTGAGGGGGAGGGAGGGAAACACACTGAGGGGGAGGGAAACACACTGAGGGGGAGGGAGGGAAACACACTGAGGGGGTGAGAGGGAAACACACTGAGGGGGAGAGAGGGAAACACACTGAGGGGGAGGGAAACACACTGAAGGGGAGGGAGGGAAACACACTGAGGGAGAGGGAGGGAAACACACTGAGGGGGAGGGAGGGAAACACACTGAGGGAGAGGGAGGGAAACACACTGAGGGAGGGGGAGGGAAACACATTGAGGGAGAGGGAGGGAAACACACTGAGGGAGAGGGAGGGAAACACACTGAGGGAGAGAGAGGGAAACACACTGAGGGAGGGAGGGAGGGAAACACACTGAGGGGGAGGGAGGGAAACACACTGAGGGAGAGGGAAACACACTGAGGGAGGGAGGGAGGGAAACACACTGAGGGAGAGGGAGGGAAACACACTGGGGAGGGAGGGAAACACACTGAGGGGGAGAGAGGGAAACACACTGAGGGGGAGGGAGGGAAACACACCGAGGGGGAGGGAGGGAAACACACCGAGGGAGAGAGGGAAACACACTGAGGGAGAGGGAGGGAAACACACTGAGGGAGGGAGGGAAACACACTGAGGGAGGGGGAGGGAAACACACTGAGGGAGGGGGAGGGAAACACACTGAGGGACAGGGAGGGAAACACACTGAGGGGGAGGGAGGGAAACACACTGAGGGGGAGGGAGTGAAACACACTGAGGGAGAGGGAGGGAAACACACTGAGGGGGAGGGAGGGAAACACGCTGAGGGAGGGGGAGGGAAACACACTGAGGGAGGGAGGGAAACACACCGAGGAGGAGGGAGGGAGGGAAACACACTGAGGGGGAGGGAGGGAAACACACTGAGGGAGGGAGGGAAACACACTGAGGGGGAGGGAGGGAAACACACTGAGGGAGGGAGGGAAACACACTGAGGGAGAGGGAGAGAAACACACTGAGGGGGAGGGAGGGAAACACACTGAGGGAGGGAGGGAAACACACTGAGGGAGAGGGAGGGAAACACACTGAGGGAGAGGGAGGGAAACACACTGAGGGGGAGGGAGGGAAACACACAGAGGGAGAGGGAGGGAAACACACCGAGGGAGGGAGGGAAACACAATAAGGCGGAGGGAGGGAGGGAAACACACTGAGGGGGAGGGAGGGAGGGAAACACACCGAGGGAGAGGGAGAGAAACACACTGAGGGGGAGGGAGGGAAACACACTGAGGGAGAGGGAGGGAAACACACCGAGGGAGGGAGGGAAACACAATGAGGAGGAGGGAGGGAAACACACTGAGGGAGAGAGGGAAACACACTGAGGGATGGAGGGAGGGAAACACACTGAGGGAGAGGGAGGGAAACACACTGAGGGAGGGAGGGAAACACACTGAGGGGGAGGGAGGGAAACACGCTGAGGGAGGGGGAGGGAAACACGCTGAGGGAGGGGGAGAGAAACACACTGAGGGAGGGGGAGGGAAACACACTGAGGGAGGGAGGGAAAGACACTGAGGGGGAGGGAGGGAAACACACTGAGGGGGAGGGAGGGAAACACACTGAGGGAGAGGGAGGAAAACACACTGAGGGGGAGTGAGGGAGGGAAACACACTGAGGGGGAGGGAGGGAAACACACTGAGGGAGAGGGAGGGAAACACACTGAGGGAGAGGGAGGGAAACACACCGAGGGAGAGGGAGGGAAACACACCGAGGGAGAGAGGGAAACACACTGAGGGAGGGAGGGAGGGAAACACACTGAGGGGGAGGGAGGGAAACACACTGAGGGGGAGGGAGGGACACACACTGAGGGGGAGGGAGGGAAACACACTGAGGGAGGGAGGGTAACACATTGAGGGGGGGAGGGAAACACACTGAGGGGGAGGGAGGGAAACACTGAGGGGGAGGGAGGGAAACACACTGAGGGGGAGGGAAACACACTGAGGGGGGGAGGGAAACACACTGAGGGGGAGGGAGGGAAACACACTGAGGGGGAGGGAAACACACTGAGGGGGAGGGAAACACACTGAGGGGGAGGGAGGGAAACACACTGAGGGGGTGAGAGGGAAACACACTGAGGGGGAGAGAGGGAAACACACTGAGGGGGAGGGAAACACACTGAAGGGGAGGGAGGGAAACACACTGAGGGAGGGAGGGAAACACACTGAGGGAGAGGGAGGGAAACACACTGAGGGAGGGGGAGGGAAACACACTGAGGGGGAGGGAGGGAAACACACTGAGGGGGAGGGAAACACACTGAGGGAGAGGGAGCGAAACACACTGAGGGGGAGGGAGGGAAACACACTGAGGGGGAGGGAAACACACTGAGGGAGAGGGAGGGAAACACACTGAGGGGGAGGGAAACACACTGAGGGAGAGGGAGCGAAACACACTGAGGGGGAGGGAGGGAAACACACTGAGGGGGAGGGAAACACACTGAGGGGGAGGGAGGGATACACACTGAGGGAGGGAGGGAAACACACTGAGGGAGTGAGAGGGAAACACACTGAGGGGGAGGGAGGGAAACACACTGAGGGGGAGGGAGGGAAACACAGTGAGGGGGAGGGAAACACACTGAGGGAGAGGGAGGGAAACACACTGAGGGGGAGGGAGGGAAACACAGTGAGGGAGAGGGAGGGAAACACACTGAGGGGGAGGGAGGGAAACACACTGAGGGAGTGAGAGGGAAACACACTGAGGGGGAGGGAGGGAAACACACTGAGGGGGAGGGAAACACACTGAGGGAGAGGGAGGGAAACACACTGAGGGGGAGGGAGGGAAACACACTGAGGGAGTGAGAGGGAAACACACTGAGGGGGAGGGAGGGAAACACACTGAGGGGGTGAGAGGGAAACACACTGAGGGGGAGAGAGGGAAACACACTGAGGGGGAGGGAAACACACTGAGGGGGAGGGAGGGAAACACACTGAGGGGGAGGGAGGGAAACACACTGAGGGAGGGAGGGAAACACATTGAGGGGGAGGGAGGGAAACACATTGAGGGGGAGGGAGGGAAACACACTGAGGGGGAGGGAGTGAAACACACTGAGGGGGAGGGAAACACACTGAGGGAGAGGGAGGGAAACACACTGAGGGAGAGGGAGGGAAACACATTGAAGGGGAGGGAGGGAAACACACTGAGGGGGAGGGAGTGAAACACACTGAGGGGGAGGGAAACACACTGAGGGAGAGGGAGGGAAACACACTGAGGGGGAGGGAGGGAAACACATCGAGGGAGAGGGAGGGAAACACACTGAGGGGGAGGGAGGGAAACACACTGAGGGAGTGAGAGGGAAACGCACTGAGGGGGAGGGAGGGAAACGCACTGAGGGGGAGGGAGGGAAACACACTGAGGGGGAGGGAAACACACTGAGGGAGAGGGAGGGAAACACACTGAGGGGGAGGGAGGGAAACACACTGAGGGAGTGAGAGGGAAACACACTGAGGGGGAGGGAGGGAAACACACTGAGGGGGTGAGAGGGAAACACACTGAGGGGGAGAGAGGGAAACACACTGAGGGGGAGGGAAACACACTGAGGGGGAGGGAGGGAAACACACTGAGGGGGAGGGAGGGAAACACACTGAGGGAGGGAGGGAAACACATTGAGGGGGAGGGAGGGAAACGCACTGAGGGGGAGGGAGGGAAACACACTGAGGGGGAGGGAAACACACTGAGGGAGAGGGAGGGAAACACACTGAGGGGGAGGGAGGGAAACACACTGAGGGAGTGAGAGGGAAACACACTGAGGGGGAGGGAGGGAAACACACTGAGGGGGTGAGAGGGAAACACACTGAGGGGGAGAGAGGGAAACACACTGAGGGGGAGGGAAACACACTGAGGGAGGGAGGGAAACACACTGAGGGGGAGGGAGGGAAACACACTGAGGGGGAGGGAGGGAAACACACTGAGGGAGGGAGGGAAACACATTGAGGGGGAGGGAGGGAAACACATTGAGGGGGAGGGAGTGAAACACACTGAGGGGGAGGGAAACACACTGAGGGGGAGGGAGTGAAACACACTGAGGGGGAGGGAAACACACTGAGGGAGAGGGAGGGAAACACACTGAGGGGGAGGGAGGGAAACACACTGAGGGGGTGAGAGGGAAACACACTGAGGGGGAGAGAGGGAAACACACTGAGGGGGAGGGAAACACACTGAGGGAGGGAGGGAAACACACTGAGGGAGAGGGAGGGAAACACACTGAGGGGGAGGGAGGGAAACACACCGAGGGGGAGGGAGGGAGGGAAACACACTGAGGGAGGGAGGGAAACACACCGAGGGGGAGGGAGGGAGGGAAACACACCGAGGGGGAGGGAGGGAGGGAAACACACCGAGGGGGAGGGAGGGAGGGAAACACACCGAGGGGGAGGGAGGGAGGGAAACACACCGAGGGGGAGGGAGGGAGGGAAACACACCGAGGGGGAGGGAGGCAAACACACTGAGGGGGAGGGAGGGAAACACACCGAGGGAGGGAGGGTAACACACTGAGGGAGGGAGGGAAACACACTGAGGCGGAGGGAGGGAAACACACTGAGGGAGAGGGAGGGAAACACACTGAGGGGGAGGGAGGGAAACACACCGAGGGGAAGGAGGGAAACACACTGAGGGAGAGGGAGGGAAACACACTGAGGGGGAGGGAGGGAGGGAAACACACCGAGGGGGAGGGAGGGAGGGAAACACACCGAGGGGAAGGAGGGAAACACACTGAGGGGGAGGGAGGGAAACACACTGAGGGAGAGGGAGGGAAACACACTGAGGGGGAGTGAGAGAGGGAAACACACCGAGGGAGAGAGAGAAACACACTGAGGGAGAGGGAGGGAGGGAAACACACTGAGGGAGAGGGAGAGAGGGAAACACACTGGGGGGAGGGAGGGAAACACACCGAGGGAGAGCGGGAAACAAACTGAGGGGGAGGGAGGGAAACACACTGAGGGGGAGGGAGGGAAACACACTGAGGGGGAGTGAGAGAGGGAAACACACCGAGGGAGAGAGAGAAACACACTGAGGGAGAGGGAGGGAGGGAAACACACTGAGGGAGAGGGAGAGAGGGAAACACACTGGGGGGAGGGAGGGAAACACACCGAGGGAGAGCGGGAAACAAACTGAGGGGGAGGGAGGGAAACACACTGAGGGGGAGGGAGGGAAACACACTGAGGGAGAGGGAGGGAAACACACCGAGGGAGAGAGGGAAACACACTGAGGGAGAGGGAGGGAAACACACTGAGGGGGAGGGAGGGAAACACACTGAGGGAGGGAGGGAAACACACTGAGGGAGAGGGAGGGAAACACACTGAGGGAGAGGGAGGGAAACACACTGAGGGAGAGGGAGGGAAACACACTGAGGGAGAGGGAGGGAAACACATTGAGGGGGAGGGAGGGAAACACACTGAGGGGGAGGGAGTGAAACACACTGAGGGGGAGGGAAACACACTGAGGGGGAGGGAGTGAAACACACTGAGGGGGAGGGAAACACACTGAGGGGGAGGGAGGGAAACACACTGAGGGAGAGGGAGGGAAACACACTGAGGGAGAGGGAGGGAAACACACTGAGGGAGAGGGAGGGAAACACATTGAGGGGGAGGGAGGGAAACACACTGAGGGGGAGGGAGTGAAACACACTGAGGGGGAGGGAAACACACTGAGGGAGAGGGAGGGAAACACACTGAGGGGGAGGGAGGGAAACACACTGAGGGGGAGGGAGGGAAACACACTGAGGGGGAGGGAGGGAAACACACTGAGGGAGGGAGGGAAACACACTGAGGGAGAGGGAGGGAAACACATTGAGGGGGAGGGAGGGAAACACACTGAGGGGGAGGGAGTGAAACACACTGAGGGGGAGGGAAACACACTGAGGGAGAGGGAGGGAAACACACTGAGGGGGAGGGAGGGAAACACATCGAGGGAGAGGGAGGGAAACACACTGAGGGGGAGGGAGGGAAACACACTGAGGGAGTGAGAGGGAAACGCACTGAGGGGGAGGGAGGGAAACGCACTGAGGGGGAGGGAGGGAAACACACTGAGGGGGAGGGAAACACACTGAGGGAGAGGGAGGGAAACACACTGAGGGGGAGGGAGGGAAACACACTGAGGGAGTGAGAGGGAAACACACTGAGGGGGAGGGAGGGAAACACACTGAGGGGGTGAGAGGGAAACACACTGAGGGGGAGAGAGGGAAACACACTGAGGGGGAGGGAAACACACTGAGGGGGAGGGAGGGAAACACACTGAGGGGGAGGGAGGGAAACACACTGAGGGAGGGAGGGAAACACATTGAGGGGGAGGGAGGGAAACACATTGAGGGGGAGGGAGGGAAACACACTGAGGGGGAGGGAGTGAAACACACTGAGGGGGAGGGAAACACACTGAGGGAGAGGGAGGGAAACACACTGAGGGGGAGGGAGGGAAACACACTGAGGGGAAGGGAGGGAAACACACTGAGGGGGAGGGAGTGAAACACACTGAGGGGGAGGGAAACACACTGAGGGAGAGGGAGGGAAACACACTGAGGGGGAGGGAGGGAAACACACTGAGGGGGTGAGAGGGAAACACACTGAGGGGGTGAGAGGGAAACACACTGAGGGGGAGAGAGGGAAACACACTGAGGGGGAGGGAAACACACTGAGGGAGGGAGGGAAACACACTGAGGGAGAGGGAGGGAAACACACTGAGGGGGAGGGAGGGAAACACACCGAGGGGGAGGGAGGGAGGGAAACACACTGAGGGAGGGAGGGAAACACACCGAGGGGGAGGGAGGGAGGGAAACACACCGAGGGGGAGGGAGGGAGGGAAACACACCGAGGGGGAGGGAGGGAGGGAAACACACCGAGGGGGAGGGAGGCAAACACACTGAGGGGGAGGGAGGGAAACACACCGAGGGAGGGAGGGTAACACACTGAGGGAGGGAGGGAAACACACTGAGGCGGAGGGAGGGAAACACACTGAGGGAGAGGGAGGGAAACACACTGAGGGGGAGGGAGGGAAACACACCGAGGGGAAGGAGGGAAACACACTGAGGGGGAGGGAGGGAAACACACCGAGGGGGAGGGAGGGAGGGAAACACACCGAGGGGAAGGAGGGAAACACACTGAGGGGGAGGGAGGGAAACACACTGAGGGAGAGGGAGGGAAACACACTGAGGGGGAGTGAGAGAGGGAAACACACCGAGGGAGAGAGAGAAACACACTGAGGGAGAGGGAGGGAGGGAAACACACTGAGGGAGAGGGAGAGAGGGAAACACACTGGGGGGAGGGAGGGAAACACACCGAGGGAGAGCGGGAAACAAACTGAGGGGGAGGGAGGGAAACACACTGAGGGGGAGGGAGGGAAACACACCGAGGGGGAGGGAGGGAGGGAAACACACCGAGGGGAAGGAGGGAAACACACTGAGGGGGAGGGAGGGAAACACACTGAGGGAGAGGGAGGGAAACACACTGAGGGAGAGGGAGGGAGGGAAACACACTGAGGGAGAGGGAGAGAGGGAAACACACTGGGGGGAGGGAGGGAAACACACCGAGGGAGAGCGGGAAACAAACTGAGGGGGAGGGAGGGAAACACACTGAGGGGGAGGGAGGGAAACACACTGAGGGAGAGGGAGGGAAACACACCGAGGGAGAGCGGGAAACAAACTGAGGGGGAGGGAGGGAAACACACTGAGGGGGAGGGAGGGAAACACACTGAGGGAGAGGGAGGGAAACACACTGAGGGAGAGAGGGAAACACACTGGGGGGAGGGAGGGAAACACACCGAGGGAGAGCGGGAAACAAACTGAGGGGGAGGGAGGGAAACACACTGAGGGGGAGGGAGTGAAACACACTGAGGGAGGGAGGGAAACACACTAAGGGGGAGGGAGGGAAACACACTGAGGGAGAGGGAGGGAAACACACTGAGGGGGAGGGAGGGAAACACACTGAGGGAGGGAAGGAAACACACTGAGGGGGAGGGAGGGAAACACACTGAGGGGGAGGGAGGGAAACACACTGAGGGGGAGGGAGGGAAACACACTGAGGTGGAGGGAGGGAAACACACTGAGGGGGAGGGAGGGAAACACACTGAGGGAGAGGGAGGGAAACACACTGAGGTGGAGGGAGGGAAACACACTGAGGGAGAGGGAGTGAAACACACTGAGGGAGGGAGGGAAACACACTGAGGGAGGGAGGGAAACACACTGAGGGAGAGGGAGGGAAACACACTGAGGGAGGGAGGGAAACACACTGAGGGGGAGGGAGGGAAACACACTGAGGGAGAGGGAGGGAAACACACTGAGGGGGAGGGAGGGAAACACACTGAGGGAGGGAGGGAAACACACTGAGGGGGAGGGAGTGAAACACACTGAGGGAGGGAGGGAAACACACTGAGGGGGAGGGAGGGAAACACACTGAGGGAGAGGGAGGGAAACACACTGAGGGGGAGGGAGGGAAACACACTGAGGGAGGGAGGGAAACACACTGAGGGGGAGGGAGGGAAACACACTGAGGGAGGGAGTGAAACACACCGAGGGGGAGGGAGTGAAACACACTGAGGGAGGGAGGGAAACACACTGAGGGGGAGGGAGGGAAACACACTGAGGGAGAGGGAGGGAAACACACTGAGGGGGAGGGAGGGAAACACACTGAGGGAGGGAGGGAAACACACTGAGGGGGAGGGAGGGAAACACACTGAGGGAGGGAGGGAGGGAAACACACTGAGGGGGAGGGAGGGAAACACACTGAGGGGGAGGGAGGGAAACACACTGAGGGGGAGGGAGGGAAACACACTGAGGGGGAGGGAGTGAAACACACTGAGGGAGGGAGGGAAACACACTGAGGGGGAGGGAGGGAAACACACTGAGGGAGAGGGAGGGAAACACACTGAGGGGGAGGGAGGGAAACACACTGAGGGAGGGAGGGAAACACACTGAGGGGGAGGGAGGGAAACACACTGAGGGAGGGAGGGAAACACACTGAGGGGGAGGGAGGGAAACACACTGAGGGGGAGGGAATTAAACACACTGAGGGAGGGAGGCAAACACACTGAGGGAAAGGGGAGGGAAACACACCGAGGGAGGGAGGGAAACACACTGAGGGGGAGGGAGGGAAACACACTGAGGGAGGGAGGGAAAGACACTGAGGGGGAGGGAGGGAAACACACTGAGGGGGAGGGAGGGAAACACAC
The DNA here is from genome assembly GCF_037043375.1 of Chiloscyllium plagiosum. Taxonomy (NCBI): domain Eukaryota; kingdom Metazoa; phylum Chordata; class Chondrichthyes; order Orectolobiformes; family Hemiscylliidae; genus Chiloscyllium; species Chiloscyllium plagiosum. The sequence goes on from NW_028270176.1 coordinate 17,922,522, forward strand.
TGAGGGAGAGGGAGGGAAACACACTGAGGGGGAGGGAGGGAAACACACTGAGGGGGAGGGAGGGAAACACACTGAGGAGGAGGGAAACACACTGAGGGAGAGGGAGGGAAACACACTGAGGGAGGGAGGGAAACACACCGAGGGAGAGAAGGGGAAACACACTGAGGGGGAGGGAGGGAAACACACTGAGGGAGAGGGAGGGAAACACACTGAGGGGGAGGGAGGGAAACACACTGAGGGGGAGGGAGGGAAACACACCGAGGGAGAGCGAGGGAAACACACCGAGGGGGAGGGAGGGAAACACACCGAGGGGGAGGGAGGGAAACACACCGAGGGGGAGGGAAACACACCGAATGGGTGGGAGGGAAACATACCGAGGGAGAGGGAGGGAAACACACCGAGGGGGAGGGAGGGAGGGAAACACACCGAGGGGGAGGGAGGGAAACACACCGAGGGAGAGGGAGGGAAACACACCGAAGGGGAGGGAGGGAAACACACCGAGGGGGAGGGAGGGAAACACACCGAGGGGGAGGGAGGGAAACACACTGAGGGAGAGGGAGGGAAACACACCGAGGGGGAGGGAGGGAAACACACTGAGGGGGAGGGAGGGAAACACACCGAGGGGGAGGGAGGGAAACACACTGAGGGAGGGAGGGAAACACACTGAGGGGGAGGGAGGGAAACACACTGAGGGAGAGGGAGGGAAACACACCGAGGGGGAGGGAGGGAAACACACTGAGGGAGAGGGAGGGAAACACACCGAGGGGGAGGGAGGGAAACACACTGAGGGGGAGGGAGGGAAACACACTGAGGGAGGGAGGGAAACACACTGAGGGGGAGGGAGGGAAACACACTGAGGGAGAGGGAGGGAAACACACCGAGGGGGAGGGAGGGAAACACACTGAGGGAGGGAGGGAAACACACTGAGGGGGAGGGAGGGAAACACACTGAGGGAGAGGGAGGGAAACACACCGAGGGGGAGGGAGGGAAACACACTGAGGGAGAGGGAGGGAAACACACCGAGGGGGAGGGAGGGAAACACACTGAGGGGGAGGGAGGGAAACACACTGAGGGGGAGGGAGGGAAACACACTGAGGGGGAGGGAGGGAAACACACTGAGGGAGGAAGGGAAACACACTGAGGGAGGGAGGGAAACACACTGAGGGAGAGGGAGTGAAACACACTGAGGGAGGGAGGGAAACACACAGAGGGTGAGGGAGGGAGGGAAACACACTGAGGGGGAGGGAGGGAGGGAAACACACTTGGGGTGAGGGAGGGAGGGAAACACACTGAGGGAGAGGGAGGGAGGGAAACAGACTGAGGGGGAGGGAGGGAAACACACCGAGGGGGAGGGAGGGAGGGAAACACACTGAGGGGGAGGGAGGGAAACACTCCGAGGGAGAGGGAGGGAAACACACTGAGGGGGAGGGAGGGAAACACCCTTGGGGTGAGGGAGGGAGGGAAACACACTGAGGGAGGGAGGGAAACACACTGAGGGGGAGGGAGGGAAACACACTGAGGGAGGGAGGGAAACACACTGAGGGGGAGGGAGGGAGGGAAACACACTGAGGGAGAGGGAGAGAAACACACTGAGGGGGAGGGAGGGAAACACACCGACGGAGAGGGAGGGAAACACACCGACGGAGAGGGAGGGAAACACACTGAGGGAGGGAGGGAAACACACTGAGGGGGAGGGAGGGAAACACACTGAGGGAGGGAGGGAAACACACTGAGGGGGAGGGAGGGAAACACACTGAGGGAGGGAGGGAAACACACTGAGGGGGAGGGAGGGAGGGAAACAAACTGAGGGAGAGGGAGAGAAACACACTGAGGGGGAGGGAGGGAAACACACTGAGGGAGGGAGGGAAACACACTGAGGGGGAGGGAGGGAAACACACTGAGGGGGAGGGAGGGAAACACACTGAGGGGGAGGGAGGGAAACACACTGAGGGGGAGGGAGGGAAACACACTGAGGGAGGGAGGGAAACACACTGAGGGAGAGGGAGGGAAACACACTGAGGGGGAGGGAGGGAAACACACTGAGGGAGAGGGAGGGAAACACACTGAGGGAGAGGGAGGAAAACACACTGAGGGGGAGTGAGGGAGGGAAACACACTGAGGGGGAGGGAGGGAAACACACTGAGGGAGAGGGAGGGAAACACACTGAGGGAGAGGGAGGGAAACACACCGAGGGAGAGAGGGAAACACACTGAGGGAGGGAGGGAGGGAAACACACTGAGGGGGAGGGAGGGAAACACACTGAGGGGGAGGGATACACACTGAGGGAGGGAGGGACACACACTGAGGGGGAGGGAGGGAAACACACTGAGGGAGGGAGGGTAACACATTGAGGGAGGGAGTGAAACACACTGAGGGGGAGGGAGGGAAACACTGAGGGGGAGGGAGGGAAACACATTGAGGGGGAGGGAGGGAAACACACTGAGGGGGAGGGTGGGAAACACACTGAGGGAGAGGGAGGGAAACACACTGAGGGGGAGGGAGGGAAACACACCGAGGGGGAGGGAGGGAAACACACTGAGGGGGAGGGAAACACACTGAGGGGGGGAGGGAAACACACTGAGGGGGAGGGAGGGAAACACACTGAGGGGGAGGGAGGGAAACACACTGAGGGGGAGGGAAACACACTGAGGGGGAGGGAGGGAAACACACTGAGGGGGTGAGAGGGAAACACACTGAGGGGGAGAGAGGGAAACACACTGAGGGGGAGGGAAACACACTGAGGGGGAGGGAAACACACTGAGGGAGAGGGAGCGAAACACACTGAGGGGGAGGGAAACACACTGAGGGGGTGAGAGGGAAACACACTGAGGGGGAGAGAGGGAAACACACTGAGGGAGAGGGAGGGAAACACACTGAGGGAGAGGGAGAGAAACACACTGAGGGAGAGGGAGAGAAACACACTGAGGGGGAGGGAGGGAAACACACTGAGGGAGAGAGGGAAACACACTGAGGGAGGGAGGGAGGGAAACACACTGAGGGAGAGGGAGAGAAACACACTGAGGGAGAGGGAGAGAAACACACTGAGGGGGAGGGAGGGAAACACACTGAGGGAGGGAGGGAAACACACTGAGGGAGAGGGAGGGAAACACACTGAGGGAGAGGGAGGGAAACACACTGAGGGAGGGAGGGAAACACACTGAGGGAGAGGGAGGGAAACACACCGAGGGGGAGGGAGGGAGGGAAACACACTGAGGGAGGGAGGGAAACACACTGAGGGAGGGAGGGAAACACACCGATGGGGAGGGAGGGAAACACACCGAGGGGGAGGGAGGGAGGGAAACACACCGAGGGGGAGGGAGGGAAACACACCGAGGGGGAGGGAGGGAGGGAAACACACTGAGGGAGGGAGGGAAACACACCGATGGGGAGGGAGGGAAACACACCGAGGGGGAGGGAGGGAGGGAAACACACCGAGGGGGAGGGAGGCAAACACACTGAGGGGGAGGGAGGGAAACACACTGAGGGAGGGAGGGTAACACACTGAGGCGGAGGGAGGGAAACACACTGAGGGGGAGGGAGGGAGGGAAACACACCGAGGGGAAGGAGGGAAACACACTGAGGGGGAGGGAGGGAAACACACTGAGGGGGAGGGAGGGAAACACACCGAGGGGGAGGGAGGGAGGGAAACACACTGAGGGAGAGGGAGGGAAACACACTGAGGGGGAGTGAGGGAAACACACTGAGGGAGAGGGAGGGAAACACACTGAGGGGGAGTGAGAGAGGGAAACACACCGAGGGAGAGACAGAAACACACTGAGGGAGAGGGAGGGAAACACACTGAGGGAGAGGGAGGGAGGGAAACACACTGAGGGAGAGGGAGTGAAACACACTGAGGGAGGGAGGGAAACACACTGAGGGAGGGAGGGAAACACACTGAGGGAGAGAGGGAAACACACTGAGGGAGGGAGGGAGGGAAACACACTGAGGGAGAGGGAGAGAAACACACTGAGGGAGAGGGAGAGAAACACACTGAGGGGGAGGGAGGGAAACACACTGAGGGAGGGAGGGAAACACACTGAGGGAGAGGGAGGGAAACACACTGAGGGAGAGGGAGGGAAACACACTGAGGGAGGGAGGGAAACACACTGAGGGAGAGGGAGGGAAACACACTGAGGGAGAGGGAGGGAAACACACTGAGGGAGAGGGAGGGAAACACACCGAGGGAGAGAGGGAAACACACTGAGGGAGGGAGGGAGGGAAACACACTGAGGGGGAGGGAGGGAAACACACTGAGGGAGAGGGAGGGAAACACACTGAGGGAGAGGGAGGGAAACACACCGAGGGAGAGAGGGAAACACACTGAGGGAGGGAGGGAGGGAAACACACTGAGGGAGAGGGAGAGAAACACACTGAGGGAGAGGGAGAGAAACACACTGAGGGGGAGGGAGGGAAACACACTGAGGGAGGGAGGGAAACACACTGAGGGAGAGGGAGGGAAACACACTGAGGGAGAGGGAGGGAAACACACTGAGGGAGAGGGAGGGAAACACACTGAGGGAGAGGGAGGGAAACACACTGAGGGAGAGGGAGGGAAACACACTGAGGGAGAGGGAGGAAAACACACTGAGGGGGAGTGAGGGAGGGAAACACACTGAGGGGGAGGGAGGGAAACACACTGAGGGAGAGGGAGGGAAACACACTGAGGGAGAGGGAGGGAAACACACCGAGGGAGAGAGGGAAACACACTGAGGGAGGGAGGGAGGGAAACACACTGAGGGGGAGGGAGGGAAACACACTGAGGGGGAGGGATACACACTGAGGGAGGGAGGGACACACACTGAGGGGGAGGGAGGGAAACACACTGAGGGAGGGAGGGTAACACATTGAGGGAGGGAGTGAAACACACTGAGGGGGAGGGAGGGAAACACTGAGGGGGAGGGAGGGAAACACATTGAGGGGGAGGGAGGGAAACACACTGAGGGGGAGGGTGGGAAACACACTGAGGGAGAGGGAGGGAAACACACTGAGGGGGAGGGAGGGAAACACACCGAGGGGGAGGGAGGGAAACACACTGAGGGGGAGGGAAACACACTGAGGGGGGGAGGGAAACACACTGAGGGGGAGGGAGGGAAACACACTGAGGGGGAGGGAGGGAAACACACTGAGGGGGAGGGAAACACACTGAGGGGGAGGGAGGGAAACACACTGAGGGGGTGAGAGGGAAACACACTGAGGGGGAGAGAGGGAAACACACTGAGGGGGAGGGAAACACACTGAGGGGGAGGGAAACACACTGAGGGAGAGGGAGCGAAACACACTGAGGGGGAGGGAAACACACTGAGGGGGTGAGAGGGAAACACACTGAGGGGGAGGGAAACACACTGAGGGGGTGCGAGGGAAACACACTGAGGGGGAGGGAGGGAAACACACTGAGGGAGGGAGGGAAACACACTGAGGGAGGGAGGGAAACACACTGAGGGGGAGGGAGGGAAACACACCGAGGGGGAGGGAGGGAGGGAAACACACTGAGGGAGGGAGGGAAACACACTGAGGGAGAGGGAGGGAAACACACTGAGGGGGAGGGAGGGAAACACACCGAGGGGGAGGGAGGGAAACACACCGAGGGGGAGGGAGGGAGGGAAACACACCGAGGGGGAGGGAGGCAAACACACTGAGGGGGAGGGAGGGAGGGAAACACACCGAGGGGGAGGGAGGCAAACACACTGAGGGGGAGGGAGGGAAACACACTGAGGGAGGGAGGGTAACACACTGAGGCGGAGGGAGGGAAACACACTGAGGGGGAGGGAGGGAGGGAAACACACCGAGGGGAAGGAGGGAAACACACTGAGGGGGAGGGAGGGAAACACACTGAGGGGGAGGGAGGGAAACACACCGAGGGGGAGGGAGGGAGGGAAACACACTGAGGGAGAGGGAGGGAAACACACTGAGGGGGAGTGAGGGAAACACACTGAGGGAGAGGGAGGGAAACACACTGAGGGAGAGGGAGGGAAACACACTGAGGGGGAGTGAGAGAGGGAAACACACCGAGGGAGAGAGAGAAACACACTGAGGGAGAGGGAGGGAAACACACTGAGGGAGAGGGAGGGAGGGAAACACACTGAGGGAGAGGGAGTGAAACACACTGAGGGAGGGAGGGAAACACACTGAGGGAGGGAGGGAAACACACTGAGGGAGAGGGAGGGAAACACACTGAGGGGGAGGGAGGGAAACACACTGAGGGGGAGGGAGGGAAACACACTGAGGGAGGGAGGGAAAGACACTGAGGGGGAGGGAGGGAAACACACTGAGGGAGAGGGAGGGAAACACACTGAGGGGGAGGGAGGGAAACACACCGAGGGAGAGGGAGGGAAACACACTGAGGGGGAGGGAGTGAAACACACTGAGGGAGAGGGAGGGAAACACACTGAGGGGGAGGGAGAGAAACACACTGAGGGGGAGGGAGGGAAACACACCGAGGGAGAGAAGGGGAAACACACTGAGGGGGAGGGAGGGAAACACACTGAGGGAGAGGGAGGGAAACACACTGAGGGAGAGGGAGGGAAACACACTGAGGGGGAGGGAGGGAAACACACCGAGGGAGAGCGAGGGAAACACACCGAGGGGGAGGGAGGGAAACACACCGAGGGGGAGGGAGGGAAACACACCGAGGGGGAGGGAGGGAAACACACCGAGGGAGAGGGAGGGAAACACACCGAGGGGGAGGGAGGGAAACACACCGAGGGGGAGGGAGGGAAACACACCGAGGGGCAGGGAGGGAAACACACTGAGAGAGAGGGAGGGAAACACACCGAGGGGGAGGGAGGGAAACACACTGAGGGAGAGGGAGGGAAACACACCGAGGGGGAGGGAGGGAAACACACTGAGGGGGAGGGAGGGAAACACACTGAGGGAGAGGGAGGGAAACACACCGAGGGGGAGGGAGGGAAACACACTGAGGGAGAGGGAGGGAAACACACCGAGGGGGAGGGAGGGAAACACACTGAGGGGGAGGGAGGGAAACACACTGAGGGGGAGGGAGGGAAACACACTGAGGGGGAGGGAGTGAAACACACTGAGGGAGGGAGGGAAACACACTGAGGGGGAGGGAGGGAAACACACTGAGGGGGAGGGAGGGAGGGAAACACACTTGGGGTGAGGGAGGGAGGGAAACACACTGAGGGAGAGGGAGGGAGGGAAACAGACTGAGGGGGAGGGAGGGAAACACACCGAGGGGGAGGGAGGGAGGGAAACACACTGAGGGGGAGGGAGGGAAACACTCTGAGGGAGAGGGAGGGAAACACACTGAGGGGGAGGGAGGGAAACACACTTGGGGTGAGGGAGGGAGGGAAACACACCGAGGGGGAGGGAGGGAGGGAAACACACTGAGGGGGAGGGAGGGAAACACACTGAGGGGGAGGGAGGGAAACACACTGAGGGGGAGGGAAACACACTGAGGGGGAGGGAGGGAAACACACTGAGGGAGGGAGGGAAACACACTGAGGGGGAGGGAGGGAGGGAAACACACCGACGGAGAGGGAGGGAAACACACTGAGGGATGGAGGGAAACACACTGAGGGGGAGGGAGGGAAACACACTGAGGGAGAGGGAGGGAAACACACTGAGGGAGAGGGAGGGAAACACACTGAGGGAGGGAGGGAAACACACTGAGGGGGAGGGAGGGAAACACACTGAGGGGGAGGGAGGGAAACACACTGAGGGAGGGAGGGAAACACACTGAGGGAGAGGGAGAGAAACACACTGAGGGAGAGGGAGAGAAACACACTGAGGGAGAGGGAGGGAAACACACTGAGGGAGAGGGAGGGAAACACACTGAGGGAGAGGGAGGGAAACACACTGAGGGGGAGGGAGGGAAACACACTGAGGGAGGGAGGGAAACACACTGAGGGAGAGGGAGAGAAACACACTGAGGGAGAGGGAGAGAAACACACTGAGGGAGAGGGAGGGAAACACACTGAGGGAGAGGGAGGGAAACACACTGAGGGAGGGAGGGAAACATACTGAGGGAGAGGGAGAGAAACACACTGAGGGAGAGGGAGAGAAACACACTGAGGGAGAGGGAGGGAAACACACTGAGGGAGAGGGAGGGAAACACACTGAGGGAGAGGGAGGGAAACACACCGAGGGGGAGGGAGGGAAACACACTGAGGGAGAGGGAGGGAAATACACCGAGGGAGGGAAACACACTGAGGGGGAGGGAGGGAAACACACTGAGGGGGAGGGAGTGAAACACACTGAGGGAGGGAGGCAAACACACTGAGGGGGAGGGAGGGAAACACACTGAGGGAGAGGGAGGGAAACACACTGAGGGAGAGGAAGGGAAATACACCGAGGGAGGGAAACACACTGAGGGGGAGGGAGGGAAACACACCGAGGGGGAGGGAGGGAAACACACTGAGGGAGAGGGAGGGAAACACACTGAGGGAGAGGGAGGGAAATACACCGAGGGAGGGAAACACACTGAGGGGGAGGGAGGGAAACACACCGAGGGGGAGGGAGGGAAACACACTGAGGGGGAGTGAGGGAAACACACTGAGGGGGAGGGAGGGAAACACACTGAGGGAGAGGGAGGGAAATACACCGAGGGAGGGAAACATACTGAGGGGGAGGGAGGGAAACACACTGAGGGAGAGGGAGGGAAACACACTGAGGGGGAGGGAGGGAAACACACTGAGGGAGAGGGAGGGAAACACACTGAGGGGGAGGGAGTGAAACACACTGAGGGAGGGAGGCAAACACACTGAGGGGGAGGGAGGGAAACACACTGAGGGGGAGGGAGTGTAACACACTGAGGGAGGGAGGCAAACACACTGAGGGGGAGGGAGGGAAACACACTGAGGGAGGGAGGGAAACACACTGAGGGAGAGGGAGTGAAACACACTGAGGGGGAGGGAGGGAAACACACTGAGGGGGAGGGAGGGAAACACACTGAGGGGGAGGGAATTAAACACACTGAGGGAGAGGGAGGGAAACACACTGAGGGAGAGGGAGGGAAACACACTGAGGGAGAGGGAATTAAACACACTGAGGGAGGGAGGCAAACACACTGAGGTGGAGGGAGGGAAACACACTGAGGGGGAGGGAGGGAAACACACTGAGGGGGAGGGAGGGAAACACACTGAGGGGGAGGGAATTAAACACACTGAGGGAGAGGGAGGGAAACACACTGAGGGAGAGGGAGGGAAACACACTGAGGGAGAGGGAGGGAAACACACTGAGGGGGAGGGAGGGAAACACACTGAGGGGGAGGGAGAGAAACACACTGAGGGAGAGGGAGGGAAACACACCGAGGGGGAGGGAGGGAAACACACTGAGGCGGAGGGAGGGAGGGAAACACACCGAGGGAGAGCGAGGGAAACACACCGAGGGGGAGGGAGGGAAACACACCGAGGGGGAGGGAGGGAAACACACCGAGGGGGAGGGAGGGAAACACACTGAGGGAGAGAAGGGGAAACACACTGAGGGGGAGGGAGGGAAACACACTGAGGCGGAGGGAGGGAGGGAAACACACCGAGGGAGAGCGAGGGAAACACACCGAGGGGGAGGGAGGGAAACACACCGAGGGGGAGGGAGGGAAACACACCGAGGGGGAGGGAGGGAAACACACTGAGGGAGAGGGAGGGAAACACACCGAGGGGGAGGAAGGGAAGCACACCGAGGGGGAGGGAGGGAAACACACTGAGGGGGAGGGAGGGAAACACACTGAGGGGGAGGGAGGGAAACACACTGAGGGGGAGGGAGTGAAACACACTGAGGGAGGGAGGGAAACACACTGAGGGTGAGGGAGGGAGGGAAACACACTGAGGGTGAGGGAGGGAGGGAAACACACTGAGGGAGAGGGAGGGAGGGAAACAGACTGAGGGGGAGGGAGGGAAACACACCGAGGGGGAGGGAGGGAGGGAAACACACTGAGGGGGAGGGAGGGAAACACACCGAGGGAGAGGGAGGGAAACACACTGAGGGAGAGGGAGGGAGGGAAACACACTGAGGGTGAGGGAGGGAGGGAAACACACTGAGGGAGAGGGAGGGAGGGAAACAGACTGAGGGGGAGGGAGGGAAACACACCGAGGGGGAGGGAGGGAGGGAAACACACTGAGGGGGAGGGAGGGAAACACACCGAGGGAGAGGGAGGGAAACACACTGAGGGGGAGGGAGGGAAACACACCGAGGGAGAGGATAGGAAACACACCAAGGGGGAGGGAGGGAAACACACTGAGGGAGGGAGGGAAACACACTGAGGGGGAGGGAGGGAAACACACTGAGGGGGAGGGAGGGAAACACACTGAGGGAGGGAGGGAAACACACTGAGGGAGGGAGGGAAACACACTGAGGGGGAGGGAGGGAGGGAAACACACTGAGGGAGGGAGGGAAACACACCGAGGGAGAGGGAGGGAAACACACTGAGGGAGGGAGGGAAACACACTGAGGGAGGGAGGGAAACACACTGAGGGAGGGAGGGAAACACACCGAGG